>NC_086318.1:19940667-20240667 GCF_036172605.1 Pelobates fuscus
AGCACATTCAGATCACACACAGCCACCACACACACTGTGGGGGATACACACACATTACACACAGCCAACACACAGCACATTCAGATCACACACAGCCACCACACACACTGTGGGGGAACAGAAGGAGGTAAATGGGGAGGGCAGAGGGTGAGACACCATACTTAGGGCTCCAGGTAGGAAACCCCAATTATTCCAATTGAAATTATTAAAGCAAATTGGGCTACTGCTTTAGTCCTTTATATTTTCACACCCCTGTGGTTACCGACATGAGAGAGCCGTGTCTGACAGCATCCCATAAACACCTGCTGGTTAAAGGATTATGGAGTGTAGTCAATCTCCACTGAATAGTATGAAAGCCCCCTCTTATTCCAGGCATGTTTCCTGCAAAACTAAAACTCTCAGCAATATCTACTCACTATTATTCTTATAGGAATATTTGATCCGATACAGAAACATGTCACCAGTTATCAGCCGTGATTTAACCCGTTAGCATGATCAAATAATATTACAGATCAGTCTAACTGAAAGTCATTCCCAAATGTAATTTGCTAAAACTGAATATCTTCAATTTATATAAAATTCTATTTTCCTTATTTCTCAGGAATCGGATACGGAGACACAACCGGGTCCCCTCGTGGAACCCCGCATTACGTAGCTCCTGAAGTGTGCAAAGGCAAGCCGTACACAAGAGCTGTAGACTGGTGGAGCTTCGGGGTGGTCATTTATGTAATGCTATCTGGAAAGGTAAGAACAGACTTTCAATAAGAATATGTAAACAGATTTATTTACTGCTAATCCAGAGAGACTCTACCAATTTAACCCCTTAAGGACCGGACTGTTTTTGCGATGTTGTACATTTGCGACCAGGCATCTTTTTGACACTTTTGTGGTGTTTGTGTTTAGCTGTAATTTTCCGCTCTCTCATTTACTGTTCCCATACAAATTATATATTGTTTTTTTCAGGACAAAAGGGACTTTCTTTACATACCATTATTTATATAATCTCATGTAATTTAATTTTTAAAAAATGAAAAAAATATGATGAAAAATTGAAAAAAATACATGTTTTTTTACTTTTATGTGAAAAATCTTTTATTCATCTACAAAAGCGAATGAAAAAAACTGCTAAATAGATTCAAAATTTTGTCCTGAGTTTAAAAATACCCAGTGTTTACATGCTTTTTGCTATTTTTTTGCATGTTATAGGGCTATAAGTACAAGTAGGATATTGCGGTTTCAAAACATACATTTTTAAAATGTATCAATAGTGACATTGTAACACTATTATCTGTCATAAATCGCTGAATAACACCCCACATGTACATATTTTTTTTAAAGTAGACAACCCATGGTATTCAATATGGGGTATGTCCAGACTTTTTTAGTAGCCACTTAGTCGCAAACAATGGCCAAAGTTAGCGTTCATATTTGTTTATGTGTGAAAAAAGTAAAAAACTAAATTGAACGCTAATTTTGGCCAGTGTTTGTGACTAAGTGGTTACTAAAAAAGACTGGACATAACCCAAGGTATTGCAAATGGGGTGTCTTCTTTTGCAAATGGTATGCCATCATGGGGGTAATTCTCATTCCTGGGCTACCATACGCTCTCAAAGGCAACGTAACCAACCTGGCCATTTTCAATGTAAAAATATTTGACCCATATATTTGACCCTGTAACTTTCAAAAACGCTATAAAACCTGTACATGGGGGGTCCTGTTCTACTCAGGAGACTTTGCTGAACACAAATATTAGTGTTTCAAAACTGGAAAATGTATCACAACAATTATATCATCAGTAAAAGTGCTGTTTGTGTGTGAAAAATGCAAAAAAAGTCACTTTCACTGACAATATCATCGCTGTGATATGTTTTACTGTTTTGAATCACTAATATTTGTGTTCAGCGAAGTCTCCCGAGTAAAACAGTACCCCCCATGTACAGGTTTTAGGGTGTCGTAGAACGTTACAGGGTAAAATACAGTGATAGCAAATAAAATTCTCTGTACTCTCGGCCTGGGTTGGCAGGCAGGTCCCTTAAATTGCAATCAATAAAATAACTTAATTATGTAAAAATATTACATAAATACGCACGTAGAATTTAAATATATATGCATATTTATATATTTGAAGTCTACGTGTATATTTATATAATTATTTATGTAATTTTGTATATGGACATATGAATAGTTCGCATTCTTTTTATTTATTTATATATACATAGATATATATACAATTTCATTCTAAGTGTATTTTGATATAAATATATATATATATTAATATCAAAATACAGTTAGAATAAAATTTCGTATAGATATATAATTTTTTTTAAATTTTTTATTATTATTTTTAATTTTTTTAATTTAATTTAAATTATTTATTATTCGTATTTTATAATAATATATATATACAATATATATAGTTATTATATATATTATATATATACGTGTGTAAATTAATTATAAGTGTATTTTTATATTAATATATGTACATATTAATATAAAAATACACTTAGCATGACATTATATATATGATATATAGACATATATTATATAGGTATAATATATGTCTATATATCATATATATACACATATATTATAATATTTTTTTTTTTTTAACTATAACTTTAATTTTTTTTTTTTATTTTACAGTTGCAGGGAGACTGCCTGTCAGCACAGACAGTCCCCCTGCAGGCAGAGACTAGGACACCTATTGTGACCATGTGGTCGCCCTGTTGGGCGATCACATGGCCACAGGGGTCCTAAACCGCCATGGGGAGACTGTCTGGGCTGCAGGCAGTCTCCCCACACCGGGAGCACCGCCGATCGCCGCCGGGGGAACGACGGCGATCGGGTAAGTACATTTTAAATTTAGGACGGTTCAGGACCGTCGTCGGTCGGCAAGTGAAAAATGCCGATGACGGTCCTGAACCGTCCAGCGTCCTTAAGGGGTTAAACAATCACCCTGCACACCTAAAGCACTATAGCTTGCTGAAATGCTTTATTTGTGCAGAGTGTGTTCATTTTCATTTTACAAGCGTACAGATTTCAATGTAAATCATCACCTTGATATACACCCCTGGCTGCCAATCATACAAATGGTTGTGTTACTTCCTGGTTTGGTTAGATCTGTGAAGCTAATATCAGGAGGAAGCAATTGCCCAGAGCACCTGCCTTGCAAAGATTCCTCATTGAGCTGCATTGGGAGGCTTGTGATTGGACAGTCACAGAAAGTCTGGGTGGGGTAAGAAGGGGAGTGATTGCAAAGGCTGCAGACAAGAGACCTGTAGTTTTTGCAAGCTGTTTTTTGATATTACAATATTAATATTACATCCCAACATTCCTCTGCATATGAACCCTTTCCCTTCCCAAAATAGATCCTCAGACAGATACATTGCTAGTTGTTATCACCACCCAACAACTAACCCCTGGCCCCTGGTTCGCCATGTCGTACTTTCATACACCCGCACCACACACCTTTGATGCATGCTGATTTACACATTGTCCCATCCTTACTACTAACATTCGAAAAACCATAAACTATTCAATTATGGCTCAGCAGCAGATTCCAGTATTTTACAACTTTACAAACTAAAATTGAGTTTTTTTTTACTGTATTTTTTTTCTCTAGTTTCCCTTTGAAAGCCATGATTTGAAAAAGTTAACTGCGAGTATCATCAAAGGAAAATTCATATGTCCAGAATTTCTATCAAGAAACTCAACTTCAATAATAAAACAGGTTAGTCGCCACACGTTTCGTGTTTAATAAATGTAATAGATTATATGAGCCATGATCAAACCGTTCATGGACCATTGATGAGGGATGTTTATCCTGGCGAGCTGCCTTAGGATGAATGAATTCTAAGTTCTTGGAGGTTTCAGGATTAGACGCAAGGCTCCATGCAGAGGGTCTAATCAGTACAGTGATTTATGACATCACATCCCAGCATCTTGCATCATTACCTTATATGAATGGTCTGACAGATAGTGATATAAAGTGTGTAGAAAAGAATGGAGGTTCAGATAATCTTTGGGAGAGGGAATGTATCAGTTTTTTTATTTTGTCTTTTCACAATAGTAATCTTATTTGTCATGCACATATCTCAGTACTATATATACATCTTTAATTGAATGTACCTAGCTGTGTGTATTAATGCAGGTAACAAAACATTCATTATTACTGAGAATATTCTTATATTCTCATTGTATGACACCTATAATGATTCATTATTCATTACCCATAAGACACTAATATTCCATATTTACATGACATAAAGCGCCCGCTAGCGTCCTGTATAAAAATATAGTTATGGGTAGTTGGCGCAGGGTAGATCCAGACACCAGTCTTGGATGGGGAACTATGCCAGATTGTTTTTATTGTGAAGAGGCAGATAGATTGCAATATGACATCAAGGAACACCTTGTGCCGTGCTCACATAAAGTACCACCCACGTACGTACATTGCTACCACCACACTTTTCTTTTTTTCTTTGTTGTCCCATCAAGCATAACTCATAAAGTGCAGGGAAGATGGCTTGGAAAAGTCAACAGCCTCCTCCGTGTGTCGAGCTCAGAGCACCTCTGTTCACTCTCTACAGTCTCTAATTTACTTGCCCCATGCACTTATTTATTGCCATGCCACTCCCTCATGCCACTTGCCCTACCCACTGTCTGCTTGCACGTATCGCTTGCCCCGTCCACTCCATCTGTGCCCATGTCATATATTAATCCTTCACATGCCCCATCCACTTGCGGGCCCATTTAATTCTCACCATATCAACAACCCAGTCTGCTCCCTACTTTCCTTCCTCTATATCACTAATCCATCAATTAGTTCCTCATGTCATTGAAACTGTGCCACTTCTCCGTGCCAGTTCCCACCATACATCACTTAGCTGGCCTCAAAAATAAAAAGACAATATTAATAAAGAAATGGCAGTGCAATTAATCAAACCAACTTACTTACATCATGAGTCTCTCCAGCAAGCTCTCCTAGAGGTCCATCATGTTGGTTCTATTCCCAAGGGGTATTAAAAGAGGTTGCATAGGGCATTGTCACATACTCCGTCCACTCTCTCTAACATGTGAGTAGGAGAAAATGCTTTCTTTCTCGCACGCAAAGACCCTGAGATTTGAGGGTAGACAATGAATCTGGTATTTGGCTTGCAGCTTAGAGGGAAAACACCTGCCCCCCTCCGCTATCCATACCTGGGTTGCAGACAGACATTGGTTGACCTGCCTATATTTGGAGCCCTACTGTAGCAGTACTTACCCTCTCCAGGGGCCGGCCGGGGTCCTCTCTTCTCGCCGCGCACGTTCCTGCTCCTGCACGAGCCGCGCGGGGCTCATCCAACGACGAGATCAGTCAGGCGGGCGCGTCTCGGGCACGCTCTTAAAGGGACAGTGGGAGACTAAATTACTAAATGGGTTTCTCAAATTATTATAGGCGTTTTATTAAAGGGTTTTCTGCCATTGTAGCACCTATAACCAGAATGACCAAAAGGATGGTAATACTCATGTCTGGAAACCAGAAGCACTTGAGGCCTTTGAATTCCTGAAGGTTTCATTTGCCTCTGCCCCTATTTTACAGCATCCTGTCCCTTCACTACCCTTTATTCTTGAAGTTGATGCTTCTGAGATTGGGGTAGGTGCTGTCTTGTCTCAAAGAGATTCACCCGAAAAGCCGTTACACCCTTGTGGCTTCTTTTCCAGAAAGATGTCCAAAGCAGAAAAGAATTATGATGTAGGCAATCGCGAACTCCTTGCTATCATTTTGGCGCTCAAGGAATGGAGACATCTACTAGAAGGTACTAGGGATCCCATCCTCATTTTAACGGATCACAAAAACCTCTCCTACCTTAGTGAAGCAAAAAGATTGTCTTCTAGGCAGGCCAGGTGGTCTCTGTTTTTGTCTCATTTTAATTACATAATCACATACAGACCAGGTGATCGTAATACTAAAGCTGACGCTCTGTCCAGACAATTCGAGACTACTGACAAACTAGAAATTGATGTTACCCCTGTCATTCCTCCCGACAGAATAATAGCTACTACTGTTCTTTCTATTTCTTCTTCCCTCTTACAAGCTATACAGGCTAAACAAACCATGGCTCCTGGAGAGAGGCCTGCTGATAAACTGTTCGTTGATATCCCCGAGAGACGGGACATTATGTCATTGTATCATGACACAAGAACTGCTGGACACCCTGGTATTTCTAAAACGTTATCAGCAGTTTCTAGATACTTCTGGTGGGCTTCCTTACGCAAGGACATCACCGATTACGTTAATGCCTGTACTACTTGTGCCAGTATGAAGTCCTCCCACAGAGTTCCTTGTGGGTTGTTGCATCCGTTGCCCATACCCGAGAGGCCTTGGTCCAATCTATCCATGGATTTTGTTGTTGAATTACCCCCTTCGAATGGTAAAACTGTCATCCTGATGATAGTGGATCGTTTTTCTAAGATGGCTCATTTTGTGTCTCTTGTCAAATTGCCCTCATCCAAGGAACTTGCCTCTATCTTTGCCAGGGAGGTGTTTCGGTTGCATGGTATTCCCACTTCGATCGTGTCCGATAGGGGTAACCAGTTTATCTCCAGATTCTGGAAAGCATTTTGTTCAGAGATGGGTATTTCTCTCTCGTTTTCTTCCGCTTACCACCCCCAGTCTAATGGAGCTGCTGAACGTGCCAACCAATCTCTAGAGCAGTATCTTCGTTGTTTCGTGTCCCACCATCAGAACAATTGGGCTGACCTTCTTCCTTGGGCTGAGTTTGCGCGTAATAATGCTGCTCATGAATCCTCCGGTAACAGCCCTTTTTACGTTGTTTATGGCCGGCATCCCGTGGTTCTTCCAGCTGCATTCTCCTTACAGGGCATGCCAGCTCTGGACGAACATTTGGCTGGTTTACGTAATACTTGGGAGCAGGTTCAGTGTTCTTTGGTGGATTCCGCTGCTCGCCAGAAGGTTCAGGCAGACAAGCATCGCAGGGCGGCTCCATCCTATGCTGTGGGGGACCGGGTTTGGCTTTCTACTCGCAATATTCGTCTTCGTGTGCCTTCTATGAAGTTGGCTCCTCGTTTTATTGGTCCTTTTCGTATCTTGCATGTGGTTAATCCTGTTTCGTATGCCTTGGATCTTCCTAGGAATCTACGCATTCCTAACGTGTTTCATACCTCCTTGTTAAAACCCCTCCTGTGCAACTCGGTATGTTCCTCCTCCCCCTCTGGTTTCTGTGGAGGGCCATGAGGAATTTGAAGTGGCTGCTATACTCGACTCTCGTTTTCTTCGGGGTCGCCTCCAATATCTGGTACATTGGAAGGGCTATGGGCCTGAGGAACGCAGTTGGATTTCCGCTGGCGCTGTTCACGCTCCTCGCCTTGTCCGTTCTTTCCACGCTCGCTTTCCTGCCAGGCCTGCTCATCCCCGCCCAGTGGGCGTGTCTTCGGGGGGGGGGGTACTGTAGCAGTACTTACCCTCTCCAGGGGCCGGCCGGGGTCCTCCCTTCTCGCCGTGCGCGGTCCTGCTCCTGCACGAGCCGCGTGCGGCTCATCCAACAACGAGATCAGTCAGGCGGGCCCGCCTGACACTAAGAGCGCGCCGCGCGTCTCGGGCGCGCTCTTAAAGGGACAGTGGGAGACTAAATTAGATTCAGTCTCCCATTGGCCCCTGTCATGCCACGTTCCCCATACACTCACGTTTTGGGGGCGTGGATATGACAGGGGCCAATCAAAGTGAACATTAGGGTATTTATACTCACCTGTTTCCTTTGCACCTTGCCCTATCGTGGTTTCTGTTCAGTTCCCTTTAGTGCTTGTTGCGTTCAGTTGGTTTTTTGGTGCTTGACCTTGGCTTTGTTCCTGACTCCGTTCTCTCTTTATCCTTGCTTGTTTATCCTCCTGTGTACCAGTCCCCGGCTTGTTCTACTTTACGCTGTCTCTCCGTCCCCTTGACCTCGGCTTGTTCTGGACTCTGTCTTTTCTTGTACTCGTCTAAGTCCGGCCATTCTAAGGTCCGGTAAGACGAATCCTGTTTTCTTGTCTCTTGACTATCTGGACTATTCCTGCGTGTTGGGGTATATTACCGTGACACCTACATTGATTATAAAAACAGGCACCTAGCAAGCAGTAACCATGAATCATGCCAGCAGTCTGGACAATCTCTGGGCAGCATTGACATGTTGTGTACTTATTAATCTCTGTATTAATGTACACAGCGTGAGTGATAAAGGCATCCGTTACTCTACCTGCAGGGAAAATGCATGTAATTCTGATGTTTATTATTAAAATTAACGATATGCATATTAAAAAAATTCCCTTTTACAGCTTCTCACTAAAAAAGTAAAGGCACGACTAGGAGCCAGCAAGAAAGACGCCCAGGACGTTAAGGAGCACCCTTTTTTCGAAGTACGTACATTTTAAATAGAACATGATATTTATTTATTTATTTTTACTTAAATTGGTTTAGTCACAAAAATATATATTTCTGATCATTTACTTAAGATGAAATCTAAAATAAAAGATAATTTAGGATAAAGTAGGGTCTGCTTTGTCTTAGGGTCAAGTCCGAGGTGGACAAAAGGTTGAACTTCTGCTGTGAAGTTTTGTCAGTTCCCACATCCCAAGTGACAGAGTCCCTTTACATTAGAATTATAAGGAAAGACTCATTCTCATAGCTAAATGAGCATGCTAAGTTAGTTGCGTGTTTAAAAAAACATACAGTGTCCTATGAGTTTCTGCATTTACATCCATTCAAGGAATCAGAGTAAAATCATACCCAGCTCTGATTACGCAGAACCTGAAGCAGTGAGTGTGTTATTACTTTCTGGGCCTCAAACTTTACCTCAATAAACACATCACCAGTACTTACTGTGCCAGGAAAAGAGGGAATCTCACCAAATAAAATATGATTAACAGATTACTATCCCACCAGCTCCCATTAAAAATCCCTATGTGAAGAATGGATTGGGGCAAACTGGAAACCTGCCTAGGGGCCCTTGGAATCTTAATCATTGTCTGACTCCTAGTACCATAACCACTGCAACATGATGGCACCCTCCCATTTGTGAATAATATGACAGCTTACCTGGGGTCTGCAGGGCACTGTTTGCAGCCAGGTCATTGGCTGAGAGTGTACCTCCATGCACCACCAGGCTAGGAGAGTGCAGCGAGCTTCCGGGCTGCAGAGGAGAAGGTGGATCCCAGGTAAGTTCTTAAACCATTCACAAGCAGTTTGACTACTCACACTAGTAGGGGGGCATGGAACTCATGGCACCATAACCACTACATCTGGATGTAGTAGTTATGGTGCTTAGACTGTTCTTTTAAGGCAATTTGAGGATTAGTTTTCAGACTCTCACTGGGATCTGTACAGAATGTAGCTTTTTGGGCATATTATCTGTAATTCTGTGTTTTATATAGTTATTTTACTGATTTATACAATGATGTACATTTCTTTCCAGCAAATAGACTGGGCTGCATTATTATTAAAGAATGTGAGGCCACCATTTTTGCCCGACATTCGTGGAGCTGAAGACGTCAGGAACTTTAGTTCTGCGTTCACCTCGGAATATCCTATGTTAACTCCTCCAAAAAAGCGAGCTGAAATACCGTGCTATGAGGCAGAGGCATTTTTGGATTTTAATTGGAGGGTTGATTGGAATTAATAACAGACACAGACTTTAATAAAATATACAGGAGGAAACGGCTGAGATGGTGGAACAAAGCAGCCTTAAACACAAACCCCCTCTTAAACTGAGATCTATGTTCTATACCATTGTACCCGAAGACCGAAGAGCCACCACCCACCTCTATGCTAAGGCCCAGGACTAGGAATATAATCATAACATGGAAGATAAACAGTGGCATAAATTATTCATAGCACACAAACAACATACATTAGGCACATCACACATAGAGCTCACCAGGAAAGTTCTGTATAGATGGTACATGGTCCCAGTAAGACTTCAACACAGTGACCCTAAAAAATCAGCAATTGACTGGAGATGCTTAACAGAAACTGGAACGATGTTGAATGTATGGTGGACATTTTCTAAAATTAAGATGTTCTGGAGGTCAGTTATTTAACTAATATCCCCCTGCACAACAAAAATTGTCCTGAAGCCTCTACCTGAGATGCACTTGCTTCTCCTTGTCCCACCAAAATTATCAAATACCTTATATACCATATCATATTAGCGGCTTTGACTGTCATAAGCAGAAATCTACTTTGCAACCTGCAATTGAAACGTATTTAAAAATAAGAGCCAACCAAACTATATTAAATAATGGCAAGACAGTGAAACACTCCCAAAATGTTTGAATTAGTGGTATGAACTTTTGAAAAAAATAAAATAGGCGGGGCCTGAAGATATCCGGACGCCCTTTTGATACATCTGCTACTATTAATGGTAGACTTGACCCGGAGCACCGAACAACATGACCATATCATTAGTCCTGTTCTTCCACTGCCCAGGAATGCAATCCGCCCATCCGGATCTCTGGCCTATTGAAGCCCACAGGTCGACGGCTTGGACAGGTGACCGATCTCCAAACTAGGACTGCATGCCCTGAAGCTACTTGATTGCAGCACTGCCACCCCCTTGGACTGGTGGGGGATATCCTGGTCCCCGTTGAGGAACTTACCCATCTGCCAAGACAAACAGTCTCTGCCATTTCTGCAACAATGTGGTATCCAGAAAGGCCGCCGAGCCGCAAGCTACCTCATGCCAATGAGTCCAGAGACTATGATGTGGATGGAGAGCTTTGAGTTCTGGCTTTGTTGAAGCTGCAGATCTCGCAATCCCACCATACAAGATCCTCACCCGATTCAAGAGTCGTTCCAACTCACAGTCCCTCCTCTGGGCAGGGGGCCCACATAGACCAGAATCCACCACACGGTCCATATACTCATAAGGTACTCAGAGCCCCAAGGACCCCATGAGCTTGTGATCCTTCTGCTTGGAAAGACATGATCAATGGACTTATGGCAGTGGCTCCCTTTCAAAGCCCAGTCATTCCTATTGAATACAAAAGTAGATGTTTCCTTGTAGCCTACCTGTGGCATAGGCTGAAGATGTAGGGCAGAGGTCTTGCAAATATCTGCAATAGCTATTTAGCACTACAGAGTTCTTACGTTCCCTTTATATATATATTCTCAATGTTATTGCATTTCCTCAGCTACTTAATTACTGAACAAGCGTATACCTCTTTGTTATATATTCCTACGTGTGTATCTAGACTTTCTCATGGGCCTAATAGCCGCTCAAGCCACCATTTTAGACATACCTAGACTGCCTTTGTTAAATCCTAACACTAGCGCTGTCCTCTCATGTTCCATGCTGTGCTTAGTGCTATATATACTGTCACAATCCTTACGATGAATTTAACAATATAAGCAAGTTAATCTTGTCTTATATTAGAAAAAAGTGCAGCTTTTCTTGTACCATAAGTAATTACTAACATGTACTACTGCACTTTAAAAATAAAGAATGTAAAAAAAAAAACTTCTATGAATGATGATCCACCATACAGTCAACACTCCGCCAACCATGACCATGCCTTCTATGCCTTGAAGGTAACAAGAAAGGACTTGTAATCTAATTACTAACAAACACTGTACAATATCTACATAAAGACACTATGACAGATGTGACAAAAACGTATGTGACACAAACCTATAATGGCATTACTATGTAATTTCTATTTTCTTTAATAAACAGTTCAATAAAGAAAGAGAAGTAACGTGTTGTTTTTTGTTTAATTAAGTGTTTTATTGAACAGGGTTATTCAGTAAAATGAGAAGTCAAAGTGGATTTGAAAATAAAGGTCAAATTAGCTGAAATAGAAACACCCTTCAAGCCACCTATGAATCCAGATTGGCTACTTTGGCCTTAAATTTAAAATTAACTTTGAATTCTCACTTTAGTGAATAATCCTGCTTAGTTTGAATTGAGTTTTGTGTAGATTGTGAAAGAGAAAGCTTGTACAGGAAAAAGAGAAGATTGAGAAAAAAGCAGCCATTAAAAAGGGAATCACCTTTCTTTAAGAGCATGTGTTAATGCAATTTTTCCAAATTACGGCCAATCTGGTAATCGTACAAATTCCTGAACTCCGAACCTACATATGGACGTACAAAGAAACAACTCACACAATATTCATATTATTCTTGACTCTGTTACCGGTGCCAAAAAAGGAGGAATGGAACGAAGGGGAAGCTGAATATTTTTGGAAGGGTGGAGGGATTTGCGGGGGTGGGGGCAGTAAGCAGTTTAGTTTTCTATAATGGACAAAAGGTTTGCCCAATTCTACGAGCTGGATCTCCTGTCCAATTAAGAGGCAGGAAAGAGCTGATTAATGGCTAGGGGACTGCAACAACTTGTTTATTGCACAGAAAGGGGCCAACACAGTCTTCCCTGGGCACCGGTTGCTAAAATTCTCATAACCTTTGATCGGCACACTGATGGACAGCTAAGAGGCCTTCCCAAAGGTCCACTAGGCTGACACTTAGTGTGCCTATCTTAGTGTGGCTGAAAGAAATTTACTGCAGGGGGCCCAGTTCCTAATTTTTCCCAGGAGCCTAGGCAACTGTCAATTCATCCATGGTTTGGGTTACTGCTGTACCGACCTACTGCCGGTGCCCCATGTACAACAACTGAGTGGGGGATAGCCTCTGTCATTGATCATTGATTGAGCTATAGGTGTGTTTAGTCCAGTGGGTTTTGTGCAAAAGTGTGATTACTGTGCAGTGCGCTGTGTGCTCTGTGCAATTTAGTGTTTTATTTTTTTTAAATTTAAGATTTTTATTTTTCACATAGTTATAAAGGGTAGGGATACAGAATAAAGAAAGGGGAGGGTGGGGGGTGGAGAATACATCTTCGGCAATAAATCACAGAAGCTTTACAGTGTTTTATATAATATACCTTATATAGCGTACTATATGGCATACATCACAATCAACGATTATCTTTGGATGGTCATCTAAAATTAGGTGCAATGAGGCAGTTAGGCAATTAGGCAATTAGGCAATTAGGCAACGACCCATTCGCGTACCTATTCTACAGATATTTACAGGTTAAATAGACATTTTATCCACTTTATCAAGTTTCATCTCTTTAAAACCTCTGATTAGCAGTCACGTGTTATGTCAGTGACGTGGGGGCGTACGTGCCAAGTCGAGTGAGGTGCTATTCCACTGAACCTAACAGGATCGTATGGACAGGTTATGAGCCTAATGTCTGTCCAGGATGTCGACCCAGGGGCTCCACAGTCGCTCTGTCTGGTTCCTTTTTGTATAAGAGTCCGCTGAAAGTATTTCATATTTGTAGAACATATTTACCCTGTCTATGAGTTCCCGTCTCGGGGGGCAAACAGTACTCTTCCAGTGTTGAGCCAATAAATGGCGGGTCGCTAAGATTATAATAGAAGCTATTTTTTTGTCTGCCTTAATCCACTGAGTGGGGAAGAGGAGCAGAAGTGCTAGGACAGGTGTGAGGGTTGTTGTGTGTTGTAATAGTTGGTGCAGTATTCGCTGGACTCTCGCCCAAAGCGGTTTAATTCCTGGACATTCCCACCAAATATGTAACATAGTGCCTGTAGCAGTCAGGTTTTGCCAGCAAATGGGACTTGTACTAGGGTAGATTTGGTGGAGCCTTTGGGGGGTAAGATACCATCTGTAAATCACTTTTTTATGTGCTTCTACGTGGGAGTAGCAAGATGTAAGGCCTTTTAGTGCATTTATAGCTAGAAGCCATGTTTCGTTCGATAAGGCAGGGATTCCTTCTTTTTCCCATTGTTGTATGAAGCTAAAAGAATGGGGGGTATGATAATCTAGAATAGTTTTATAACACAATGAAAGGGATTTGGGTTTTAGTGGTGCGTTATGACATCGAGACATAACAGCGAGTGTGCCGTTTACTCTCTGAGGTAATAACGAGTGGTGCCAGGAAACCTGGGATGCTATAATACTTTTCAATTGGAGGTATTGGAATATGAGGGAGTTCGGTAGATTAAATTGTTCCGCAGGTCAGGGAACGGTTTGATAGACCGTGCTGAACATAGGTCTTTAATGTATCTAATGCCGTATGATGCCCAGGGTTTCAACGACAACCATGGTGTTAGGTGCATTAGCGCCTCGATAGGGGCCTCAATGCAGTACTTCCCCTTTTCTGCTGCAGATAGTAATAATTTATCCCAGTATTTCAACGTTAATACTGAGGTCGGGTATAGCGATAGTTTTGGAGGACGGTGTGTTCTAGGGGACCACATGACGTGCAGTAGTGAGTGCGGTTTGGATTTGTCTGATTCCATATCTGCCCATTGGAATGTGTGCCTATTGGCATGAAGGCGGATAGCAGATTCCAGTATAGCGGCTTCGTAATAAGCTGATATTTTAGGTGCCCCCAGTCCTCCCTCAGATGGAATCTGTTGGAGTAAGGCCACGGGTAAGCGTGTTTTTTTCTTGTTCCAAATATAACTACTTGAAGTGGTAGCATGCGAAAGATATAGATAATTTTTGGCAATAGGGTCATTTTTATTACATTGATACGTCCTAGCCAGGATAGATGGACATGTTTCCAAGACTGGAAGAATGAAGTGCATATTTGTGGTAGTGGTCCGTAATTCAGGGATCTAGTAGTGTGGGAATGTAGCGTGAGCTTCACCCCAAGATAAGTGATATGTTTCTGTCTCCAGTCGAAACGGTATGTCTGGCGTAACCTTTCAACTGTTGTTGCAGGTATGTGGAGTGGCAAAGCTTGTGTTTTAGTTTGATTCAGCTTATAATAGGATATCTCGCCGTATACCTTTAGGAGGTACAGAAGGCGTGGGATAGAGGTTTCTGGGTTGCTGATGGTAATAAGAATGTCATCAGCAAACATTGAGAGTTTGAAATGTGAGCTCCCAATGGATATCCCTGAGACAAGTGGGTCATTTCGGATTTTTAGCGCCAGGGGTTCTAACGCTAGGATGAAAAGGAGGGGGGACAGCGGACATCCCTGCCTTGTGCCATTTGACAGAACAAACGGTCGTGAGGTGAACCCAGAGTTTGACACTTGAGCTTGAGGTTCGTTATATAATGCCATAATACCTCTAGTTATCTCTTGCGGAAATCCATATTTGAGAAGGACTGATATCATATACTTCCAATAAAGCCTGTCAAATGCTTTTTCTGCGTCCAAAGCTAACAATAGGCTCTCTGATTTGGCCGCGGTAATGTGGGATAATATGTTGAGAATTTTCCTGGTGTTGTCAGTGCCTTGCCTGCCTCTGACGAAGCCTGCCTGATCATTGTGAATTATGCGGATCAAAATGGGATTAATCCCATTCGCTATCAATTTGGCGTACATTTTTGTGTCGCAATTTAATAAAGATATTGGTGGGAAGTTGGAGCATTGGGTTGGAGATTTCCCTGGTTTGGGTAGGGTCGAAATGTAGGCCTGCAACATAGCTTTAGGCATGGTCCCTGACTGAAAGCAATGATTATACATTTTTGTCAAGTGTGGTACTAAGATATCGTGAAAGGTGTAGTAGTACAGGTTTGTAAACCCGTCGGGGCCGGGAGATTTATGTTTCGGCAATTGTTTGAGGTTATGCGATATTTCTTGAGCCGTAAAGGGCTGAAGTAGTGCTTGCTTTTCTTCTAAGGTGAGAGCGGGTAAGTGGATGTCGTCCAGATATGTCCGGCTCTATTCCCGTCTCTAAAGAACTTGTGTTTCGATTTTGACAGTAAATACGTTGTTTTGGCCATTTCCATTTCTTTCAGTTTCGATTGTAGGACTCGAATTTGGTTCGTAATGTCATGTGAAGGGGCTTGCTTGTTCGTTTTGGTAAGAGTGGCTAGTGCTTTGTGTGTGTCAACATAAGCCTTGGTCCGTAGTTTTTTAAGGTGGCTAGCATGTTTAATAAATTGGCCCCGTAGGACCGCTTTGTGAGCTTGCCACAGGGTCTCTATCCCTACCTCACCTGTATTGTTCAAGCTAAAGTATGTGTCTAAGTCTTTCGAGATTTGTGCCACCAGATGATGGTCGGCCAGGAGAGCGTCATTCAGTCCATGTGATGGTGCCTATGTCAGTTTTGGCTATTTGCGATGTTAGTGAGGATGGGATGAGAAAGCGATCAATCCTGGAATACGTGCCATGAACTAGGGATTGGTGTGTGTAATCTCTATGTAAGGGATGTAAAGCTCTCCATATATCGATGTAGCCATGTGTTTGTAAGGTGTTTTCAAGAAGGGAGATGGAACGGGACCTTTGTTTTGTAGTTTTAGGTGAGATCTTGGAGGAGGAAGTCGTGTCTAAATTTTGATCCAGGATGAAATTCATGTCTCCCCCCCATTAGAACTGTTCCAAATTTGTGAGCGGTCGTCAGGGCGAAGATGAGGTCCAGGAAAACTTGGTGATTATTGTGGGGGCCATAAATGTTAGCCAAAGTATATTGAGCGTTATTGATTATACATTGTAGCAAGAGGTAGCGACCTTTCCTATCGCTGACTTTTTTTATCAGTTGAAAAGACACATCCTTGCTTATCAGGATAGACACACCCCGCTTCTTTTTTTTATAAGTGCAATGGTAACCTATCGGAAAATGTCTGGAGTAGAATTTGGGTGTGTTAAGTGTTTGGAAATGTGTTTCTTGGTAGAATGCTATGTGAGTGTTTTGTTTTTTAGCTTCCATTAGCACCATACGGCGTTTATGTGGTGAGTTGAGCCCTTTGGCATTTATTGAAAGCAGGTTAAGAGTCATTAGATATCAGATAGAGGGTTGCTATATGAAGCTGGCTATATATTGCAAAGGTACCTGGGAAATGAGGGTTAGAATATGTTGTAGTGTTAGGCCCATGTGATCCCGGATGGAGCAACCAAAGCTCACATCGGCAACTCTGCATGCTGTAGGCCTTTGTTGGCATTGAGCCAAGAGATGTCATGACGGTCACTGTAGTATGATAGGATGCATTCACCCTGGAAGAGGAGGGGGGTGTGGAAGGGGAAAACAACGAAAGGGGATTTAACCAACTATATACATAATGGAGGTCCACCGAGTGGAACCTGATTTTCCTATTGTGTTGGGCACTGAAGCCCTTACATGGGGGGTTGAGAGAACCCGTTAGTGCAGGGGAGAGACTTCACTCTCGTAGGCCAAGAGGACAACGCATGTCCCATATCCTAGTTAGGGGTGTATAATATGGTGGATTGAGTAAGTCATTTCTTGTACATTGACCCTTTTTAGAAAGTTCTATCCACATTGCATGGTTAAACTTAGATACTCTAATATTCAGGTAACTGGCTTGGAAACACATAAAGAACTGCTAGTGTAAATTCTGTACCCTGCTGTTGTAGCGTACCATAGTATACGATGTACCTTTCTCTTCTTCTTTTTTTTTTTTTCTTTTTTTTTCTTTTTTTCTTTTTTTTTTGTTTAAAGCATGTGGTAACAATTGGATACCTGTGACCCAGAACCAAAGTGACTTTATATTTTAAGGAAAAGCGAAACCGAGAAAACTGATGGTAGTAGGCACTATATCACTTCTACTCAGAGAGTATACTCTTTGTTTTACAGATCACCTATCTGGTGTATGCATCAGGTGCATGTAGTACCTGATATGTTCGCGGGAATTTCTATATTATCTTGGGGCGTCGTATACTTTCCTCTATGGGGGAGCGTATGGTAGCCTAGGTTACACAAGGCGCACGGGAGTGCGTATAATGGTGGCAATAAACTTGCAAGTCAAATCAGTATATTCACATAAATTAGTTTGGTTCAGGAGTGGGTATCCGTTGGCAGTGGGTTTACTTGTGTGGGTTGCTACTGTGGGAAGGAGGCTGTGGGGATAAGCTCGGTCAACTCTAATTTCGTGTTAGCCACCCTGATATTAAGCAAGCAGCCTATGCCGATTATGGTCTGCTTCTTGCGAACTATGGGGACATTGTACAACAGCGGGAACCACTAGATGCAGGGGGAGAGGTCGGTACAGTGTCATGTAGCTCTGGTGGGTGCAACACAGACCGATCCCTGCCCAACATTTTACATATAACAATATACGTCTCGCCTACTAAATACAGAGAGAGCAGGTCGAAGCGGGCATAAACATAGAAAAGAAAGAAAGAAAAAAGTTAACATTTGTCAAGGTACTTGTTACCGGTACTGGTCACCCTCGTGTCGTGGTGGAGTGCCGGTATTGCCATTATGCAAAGTCCCATAAAGCGATTCCGTACAGAGTCATTTAATCTTTGTTTGAGAGTCCCAGGCATGCAATACCTTCAACGGTGAGGTTACCGCAGTGGTAGCTGTGTGCACGTTGGGTGCTGATGGGGTGTTCTCCTCAACTCCAGCTATCGGTATGTTCCACTCCGCCAGGGCGCGTTTCCCATCTTCTGGCTCGGTGATGTGCTTTTCGACGCCATTTCTCCTGACGATAAGGCGTGCTGGGAAGCCCCATTTGTAGGGTATATTTGCTGCTCTTAATGCACTGGTTATCTGGGCAAAATTTCTTCGTGCACTCAGTGTATGTGCAGAAAGATCTGTATAAATTTGGATTTTATTATATTCCTCTGGCAAGGTAGGGCTTTTCCTGGCAGCCGCCATTATAATTTCCTTTGAAGAGTAGTAATGCATCCGCGTGATGGTATCCCTCGGGGCGGACTGAGGAAGGTGCTTTGGCCGGGGTAATCTATGTGTTCTATCGAGTAGCAGTGCAGTGCAGTGCAGGAGCCTTGTTGGCTCCGGTGCCAACAAGTGGAATAGTCGGCGTACATATTCACCCAAGTCGTTAGGGCCTACACCATCACGGATGCGTACATTGTTCCGCTTGTCCCTATCCTCATGGTCGGCTAATTTAGTGAAGATGGAATTTATTTTGGCTTCCATGCTGTCGTACGCAGTCACCACATTATTGTGTGCGGATATGATTTCTTCTGTTTTATTTTCTATGTAGTCCATTCGCTCGCCTAGCGCCTTGACATCGTCCCTGATTTCCTTGGCTATTATTGCAAAGTCAGCTCTCAGCGATGTTTGGAGGCTATTCAACATTCTTTGTATCGCCGATTCTGTGGCCGGCATTTCTCTGTGGGAAATAGAGGTGATATCGCTCCGTTCCGAGCTCGAAGCCAGGGAGGTAGGCCTCACGGCGCCATCTTGCTCTCGGCGTGGTGGCGAAGTCATGGCCGCAATTTGCAGTGTTGGTGCTTCTCTAGGTTTGGTTTTCTTGGACATACGTTGTGCCATATTGTCCGGTGTAAATGTAGATTTGTTTGTTGGGTTTACTTTCTCAATATACGCTAGAATAATTGCTGTATCACGGGGATCTCTCACGGAGCTGATCGTTCACACGTCCATTGCCTTGAAAGGTCAGGCCACGCCCCCCGCAATTTAGTGTTTTTTAAATGGTTTCTCCAAGAATCATAATCACTTCAGCTCTCTGTAATGGTTATGATGCCAAAAGTTGCCTGGTCCTATTTCTGATAATGAGGCACATAGAGGGCCCAGATCTATTACATCATACTTCATGGATTTAAATTAAGGATTATATAGATTGCAAAGACCTACGAATGCTCCTATTTCCCGTTTAATCTTGAATATACAGTGTTCAAAAGCACCAAGGTAAATACTTCCAAGGTAGGGGGGTGAATGAGACACACAGAGGAGCTGGGGGGTGAATATGACAGACAGAGGGGCTGGGGGACTAAAAAACACAAATGGGCTGTGGAACATAGAGACACACAGTAAATCACAAAGACACACAGATGTACTATTTTACAAGACACAAAGGGGCTGGGGAAAGAAAGAGATACACAAGGGGTTATAAGAGACACACAAGAGGGTGTAAGACATAGTAAAGGGAGGATAAAATACACTAAAGAGGGTAGGAAAATCAAAAGGGGTTTTACAAGAAACACAGATGAAGAAGCCTTTTTTTTTAAGCGGGGCGGCAAAATGCATGTTGCACTGGCCCTGACCATTACTACATGGCTTGCCTCATTACCAGGGAACAATACTGGGCTAGTATTTTACATTATAACCATTACAGTGGTCTGTAGTGGTTGTAAAGCTTGGAATAACTCTTTATAGGGGCAATTTAAGCACCATAATTACTACAGCACATTGTAGTGGTCATAGTGCTATTGGTCTGTAGCTGCATCAGAGTGGTTTAACCAATGCTCTCATGGCGTATGTGTAGCAGTGTCTTTGTATACTGTTTTCGGAGTGTGTGTATAGCAGTTGTGAAGGAATATCCTCATCACTTTCGGCTCCTTTCGTGTATTTTGTTCGGTTGCATAGTCATTTTATTTATTTCGTTCGGCTCCCGAACCGAGACCAACCCGGAACCCAATAAGAACATCGAACGCTATGTTTCTGTATGAAAACAGCAAAGGAATTATTAAAAGAATGCTCCACTGGGTGGCCACGCACATGCATGATATAATGGATGGCGACCATCTTGTCTCCCGAACGCTGGCAGCGGGAATTGGTCAACTGATTTCGACCAGGCACTCTCATGGACACCGGTCACCATGGAATTGTAGTAGATTCTTTTATGCAAACCAATAAGTTTGAATGACTATCTGTTCCTGTCCAAATTAAAAATAATAAAGGTGCGTGCACGCAGAAGTAAATTCACACTGAGACACAGGGTTCAGGTTAATGAAAGAACTTCAGAAAATGTAATGGCATCTGTTAAAAAGTGGGTGCGCAGACCCTTATAAAGGCATTATTACATCACTAAAGAATTCAAGATAACAACAAGTAAACATAATTAATTGGTTTAGGTGTTAAGTGGTTAGTTAAATGCCCTCCCTACTGGGTGCACCATCTTATGTCATTACTGTCGTCATGAAGTTCTCCTCCGGATTCCAGCACCATCTTGTTAGCACAAGATGTTTACTCGATGGGAGGGGTGCTTTGGCAGCCATTTTGAGTAGTTTGGCACTGTTAGTTTCGAGGTTAGTTCTCAGGCTTTTAGTGAATGTACATTTCATTAGGACCAAAGTATGTGGCCTTGCTTCTACAATGTTTCATTCAACAGGAACTTTATTGTTCCGTTGATGCTCATTTCTTTCTATGAAAGCATTTCTCTTAAAGGAATATTATGGAATTAATAATTCTACAACAGCCCCCCCTTGAAATGTTAGTCACTAAAAGATGAACTCTATTTGTTAATACCAGAAGACTTGTTAGCCCAAGACACAGAAACCCCATGGCCGCTAGCTTGGTGTTAGTAAAGTGCATGTCTATCCCTTTCTGACCCTAACAGGCTGCAGCTAATCCATTAGTACGGCTCTCGAACACTTCACTCCATGGGTATCCCGCAGCGGCTAGTCCACTACATCTCCCAACGGTAGACTAACCCATACAAATGGACGCTGTCCCTGTGCTGGTTCCCTTCCTAAAATTTCTGCACTTTATCATCGGCATAGGGAAGAGTTTGTAGCGGAATACAGGGTAATGTGAGATCTTAATCATCAATCTCCAGATGAGTAAAAGTTGGTGTTGCTTGGTCTACAGTCTTCTGTAAGAATTTTCTAAGGCATGGGAGGACACAACAAACGAGAAGAGCGAGAACAAAAATAAAAATTAGTAGAGCTATACCAATATGAACTAAAGCTTTCTGCCAACCAGTCATCCTACCAAACCACCTTTCCCAGAGATGTGTTACCCCAGAATTCCTTTTTAATTCTTCTGATTTAACTTTTCTATGGCCAACGTGACTTTACCATTGGGACCTGTGTTTTCTGGAATGTAAGTGCAACAAGTCATGGTATCAGGTAGTATTTTACATACACCCCCCTTTTCAGCTAGAATCATATCTAAGGCCAGTCTGTTCTGGAAGGTCATCTGGGATGTGGCCTGTAACTGCTCGGCCAGGCCCTGGAGGGCATCCCTGGTATAGTTAACAAAACGCTGTTGGTTGTAATAGATGTAATTGATCCAATTAAGGTTCTTGTTGGCGGTTACTATGGTAAAAAGTGATTCGAACCCCGCAGCAACTTCATCTCTAGCTTTAAATTCATTAGGTACCCCCCTAGGTACCCCAACGGCATCTATGTAAATGTGGGGGTCAAAACTGCCTTTTACTGGGGCTTCGCGCTTAACTCTGGCTGGCGTATGTGTGGGATCGTACGTGTCAGGGTGATTATCAGAAATTATGTGAATAGGCATGATAACTTTAGTTAGGGCACACTCACCCCACCATTCATTCTCAAGCTTGGATCTTAACTGTAGATCTCCATATAACCAGTAAATATCCCCCAGTGACCTGGTATGGGGTTGTAACAGGTGAATAGGAACAGTTCTGTAGGTGGCACAATAACCTTTGGAAAAGTTACCCATGAATTTACCAATCTTGTCATAATTTGCGTAACAAGTGTAATTACCCTTGTAAATTGTAATTCCATCTGGGGGTTTGATACTTCCACTTAAGAGGGGGTATTCTGTCACCCATGCTTCGCAGAGGGACTTGTTAAAATCATGGTGATTGGCAAAAAGACCTAGGAAGCAATCCTCTATCTCCATAGGAAGAGTAAGAGGAACGGTGCCAAGATGGGGTCGGGCACCACCGCATACATAGCATGCAGTTCTATTATGTTTATTAGCATTATATCTCATCCACTCTAACCACAGATTAATATCATTAAAACCAGTTTCAGCGGCCATAGTGCCTTCAAAGGTGGGGTTAGCGATGGCCATCATGTCCTTAAAGGACTGGATATGTGGCTTCAGCGGATTTGGGACCATATGAACAGCCTCTTGCCACTTTGGAGAGTGGCACATATCTTTAAGATAAAAATGACCTAATTTGTTATAGGAACCTCTTTTCCAATACATTCCCATTACATATTGGTCAGCATCCTCTGGGCCAGGATGTTCAATGTTAAACATTAATTTCATAGGCGTACCTCCTCCAGGCTTTCTTAAGGTCATTCTTTGGAGGAGAGATCTACCATGGTCATGTACCTTAATTAAGGCACTTTTGGGTTTGTAACCCCAGGCAGGCCCAGCATTCCATCCTGCAGCCCCCCAATGGTTACAGTGGTGCCCCCATTGTTTGTCAACTACACAAACATAGGGGTCTTTTGCATGTGTTAAATCTTTATAAATGGTTTGAATCTGTGACTTGGGAAATGGGCAGTCTACAATGTCACAGTAATCAAAGGTGAATGTGGCTACGCGGGTACATGATGAATTATACCAGAAGGTGTACCTGCTAGCATCTTTAGTGATGGCCACTTGTTGGGCCTGAAGAAAACTAATCAAGGGGATGATGTACCAGAGGTACATGGTTGTGCGGAGTCTGTCTCCTCCGGGGTAGGAACCTTCTTACAATGGGAGGCGTGGATCCAGTTGCCTTTCCCAGACAATTTGACGGAGGTGGAAGTGATCAGTAGAACTTGGAACGGTCCATCAAATCTTGGTTCCAGGCTGTGTTTCCGCACAAATTTCTTGATTAGGACCCAATCACCAGGGAGTAGACTGTGGTTCCCTGTGTCAGAATCGGGATCTGGAATTGAAGAGAAAACTTGGGCATGGATTTTGTTTAAAGCACCTGCAAGTTCAGTTACATAATCTACTAAAACATCAGTTTGTAGTTGTAGTTGTTGGGGAAAATAGCAACCTAGCCTGGGTGCAGTCCCAAATAGGATCTCATACGGGGCCAATGAGGGCTTTCCTGGGGGTGTATGTCTGACACTGAATAGGGCTATTGACAAGCTTTCTGGCCAGGGCATCTTTGTTTCTTGTGACATTTTTAACATTCTAGCTTTCAGGGTACCATTCATACGTTCCACTTTGCCACTACTTTGTGGGTGATAAGGTGTGTGGAAGGCAAGGGTCACTCCTAAAGCAGCCCAAATCTCTTTGGTTACTGATGCTGTGAAGGCCGTGGTCGCTTTCAATAACTTCTGGTAGTCCGAATCTACATACAATTTCCGTGAGTAGACGCCGTGCTGTTGTCTTGGCGGTAATGTTAATCACCGGGTAGGCTTCTGGCCAGCCTGAGAACATGTCCACTATTACTAGTGCATATTCATAGTTACCACTCTTTGGCATCTGAATGTGGTCTATCTGAATTCTCTGGAATGGATACATGGGTTTAGCCAAGTGTTTTAAAGGGACTTTAGCTGTTTTCCCTGGATTGCATTTAGCACAGATGACACAAGCCTTGCAGTAGTTATTGGTTAGTGTAGTAATTCCAGGTGCATCGTAGTATTTCTGTACAAGGGCATTCATCAGATCTTTTGATAAATGTGCGGGTCCATGTGCCCATTGAACAACTGCTGGGTACAAATTCTTAGGGAGGCAGAACTTAAGGTTTTTGGAGTACACTCTGTCCTTCAGAATTGCCCCTCTCTGTTTCCATTTTTGTATTTCCTCAGGGGTAACTGCAGCCTGTTGTTCCCGTAGGATTTTTAAATCGATTGGAAGAGTCTGCAAGGTGAATATGGGAGTCTCTTCGTGTCCGGACACTCTTTTGTCAACTTCCTGTGGTTCTCTTGCAGCTTGTTTTGCAGCTTGATCAGCCAGATGGTTGCCCCTTGCTTCATCCGAGTCCAACTTCCCATGTGCCTTTATCTTCAAAATGGCCACTTCTTCTGGGAGTAGGAGGGCATCCATCAGCTCCTTGATTGCAGAACTGTGCTTGACTGGTGTACCGGCAGTGGTAAGTAATCCTCTTGTTTTCCAAATTAGTCCGAAGTCATGAGCCACGCCCAGTGCATATCTTGAATCTGTGTAGATATTGGCGTGCTTTCCTTCAGACATCTTGCATGCTGAAGTTAAGGCTTGTAGTTCAGCTTCTTGCGCAGACTTTGTTGACGGTAAAGATGATGACTTGATAATTTCATCTGTTGTGGTGATGGCATATCCTGCACGGTTGGTAGATGCGTTGTTTCCATTTTCATCTGTTCAAAACAGTCATGGGGTGTTTCTGCATCATAGTCGTGCTTTATGACCAGATCTTCAAATTCTTCTTCCAGAAAGTAGCGTGGCCATGCCTTTACATGTTCAGGTTCAGTTGATGGATATTTGACAACGCCTATTTCCTGGAGCTGCGATTCGTCCATGGTGGCCCATAGCTTTGCCATAGGCCCAAGATCACCCCATGACTTAGTCTTTGACTTGGTTACAGGGACATGTGGAATGGCTGTGTCCCAATGATGATACAGGTGTTCAAGTCCAAGTGGTAATTGGACTAAAACCATACTGTTGCTTTCAGTATCGCAGTAGAAATCCTGTAGAGTGAGCTTGACCTCAATCAATTGATAAAGTTCATCTTCATAATGAGGGTCAGGGTTAATGGTTGGTTTGTACCACATGGTGCAAAAAGCATATTCTGGTCCATCACAGAGTGGTAAATTGGGGTGCATTTTCCTAGTGGTGTGGCCATAAAGTAGGACATAGGATTCATCCATGATAAACCCATAGTAGCTACCCCCCTCAGGGAGTGGAAGGAGAGTGGACGGATTCAGAACCTGACATCTTTGGAGGGTAACATTGTCAGGTAACAGGAGTTTACATTGGAGACGTAGATGACTGGCAGTAGTGACATGTTTGATTTGGACCTGGTTAATGATGGCAGAAATGTCATGAGGTGCCAGAACAGTCAGAGGGTGGCCAAGAACCAGGTCCGCAGTGTTGTTGATGAGCTCTTGTGCAGCAAAAACAGCCCGAAGGCAAGATGGGGTTCCTCTTGCCACGATGTCCAGTTGGCAAGAGAAAAATCCAATTGGCCTTTGACGTGCACCAGGACCATGTGCTTGGGTGAGAACTCCTGTAGCGTGGCCTTGTCTTTCAGACACAAATAATTTAAAAGGTTTGTTGTAGTCTGGTAGGCCCAGGGCAGGGGCAGAGGCAATTGCACGTTGAAGAATATAGAAGTTGTCATATGCTTCTGATGACAGACAGAACGGGTCTGATTTGAGAGCATCATACAAGGGTTGCATGAGCAGAGAGGCCTCAGGGATCCATGCCCTGCAATATGAAATGAGGCCTAGGAAGGCATGAAGGGATTTTGTAGTCCTTGGAGGTGGAATGGCCAAAACTGCTCTGACACGATCACGGGTGAGATGTCTGGTGCCATGGGACAGACAATGGCCTAGGAAAATTACAGTAGTTTGACAAAATTGTAGCTTAACAAGAGATGCTTTACACCCTTGGTCTGCAAGATAACAAAGAAGATTCAGAGAACAATTTTCTGTTGTGGGGGCATCATCTCCACAAAGGAGTAGGTCATCCACGTATTGGAGTAGGACAACCTCAGGGTGATCAGCTTGCCAAGGGTCAAGGATGGAAGTCATAGCTTTTGCAAACTGGCTTGGTGAATTTTGTGCCCCCTGGGGCATGACAGTCCATGTGTACTGTTGTTTTTCATGAGTGAAGGCAAACAGGTACTGACAGATGGGGTCCAGAGGGACAATGAAAAATGCATTAGCTAAGTCAATCACTGTGAAGTATTTGGCAGAGGGTGGAACGCCAGAGAGGAGCGTGTGTGGATTGGGCACAATTGGGGTATCCAAGACTGTGGCCTCATTCACTGCTCGAAGATCCTGAACCATTCTGTACTTCTTGGGTTCACCCTTGGTTGTCTTTTTCTTCACAGGAAATAATGGGGTATTACATGGTGATTCGCACTTGACAAGAGCCCCTTTCTCTAGAAGTGCTTGTATTTGTTTTGTGATGGCTGCAGCTTGTGCAGGTTTTAACGGATATTGAGATTTCCTTGGTAACTTTGCTCCTGCAATTAGTTTTACCATTACAGGTGGGACCTTGAGATGGCCTATATCCTCTGGACCTGTAGACCACAGTTCCTTGGGGACACCTCTCATCAGGGATTCTGGAAAATTCTCCCTCAGTGTCTTTGCATCCCCATAGGGTTTCTCTAAATGAAGCATCAATGGCAGGGAGCATAAGGCTGAGGTGTCTGAATCAGACAGAGGAGAACATAGTTCCACCTGGCCGTCTGGTGTGAAGGTGATAGATGCCTGTAGGCGGGAAAGAACATCAGCACCTAACAGGTTGATGGGGCATGTGGAAGACACCACAAATCGGGCAAGCAAACTGGGACAGTTGCCAACCCGTAAAGGAGTAGTTAAAGGACTTTGTCTCGGGTGGCCATCTACGCCAACACAGGAGACATCAATATTGGAAAGGAATGAAGAATCAGGCAGGTCTTGTTCTCGCAGAACACTTCGGGCTGCACCTGTGTCAACAAGGAATGTTGTAGGGTGACCTTCAATGGGTAAAGTTACAGTGGCTAGTGGCCCCCCTTGTTCCCCTGAAGACACTGCCATAACAGGGGTTAATGACACAGGCTTGCTGGTTTCCTAATCTTCTTGAGCTGAGTCAGGTGGGGGAGGTTTTAAAGCCTTCGTTTTAGGTGCAGGCTTGGCCGCCTCCTCATTTGTATATGGTTTTCGGTATTTCCTGGGCTCAGGGCATTCACTCTTGAAATGGCCCTTTTCCCCACAATTAAAACAGAATCCGTCTTCGGGCTTGGTGTCTTTTGGGACAGGGCGTGACACCATAATAGGAGCTGAACTGGACTTTCTAGGATTCTGTGCTGATTCTAGGCCCCTGGCCACTAAGTGTAATTTATCCAGAGGAACCACTCTATATTCAGGGCGTGCAGCAATAATACCCTTGCGTATAATAATACCCTTGAGTCTTTGATGCCTAGGACAAAGGCACCAGAAAGTATTTGTGAATGGATTTTGTTAGTGAGATCAAATCCCAGATCTGAGAACACTTGAAAAAGCCTAGCATGAAACCTCTCCACAGATTCACCTTTTTCCTGAACAACGTCATTAAGGCCAGCTGCTTGGTCTGCGAGCTTATCTTTAGCCCAGTGTCACGGTAATATACCCCAACACGCAGGAATAGTTCAATAGTCAATAGACAAGAAACCAGGGTTCGTCTTACCGGACCTTAGAATGGCCGGACTAGGACGAGTAAGAAAGACAGAGTCTAGAACAAGCTGAGGTCAAGGGAACTGAGAGACAGCGTAACGTAGAACAAGCCGAGGACTGGTACACAGAGGACAAAACAGCGGATAAGCAAGCAAGGATAAGGAGAGAGCGGAGTCAGGAACAAAGCCAAGGTCAAGCACCAAAAAACCAACTGAACGATATAAGCACTAAAGGGAACTGGACAGAAACCACGATAGGGCAAGGAGCAAGGGAAACAGGTGAGTATAAATACCCTAAAGTTCACTTTGATTGGCCCTTGTCATATCCACGCCCCCAAAACGTGAGTGTATGGGGAACGTGGTATGACAGGGGCCAATGGGAGACTGATTCTAATTTAGTCTCCCACTGTCCCTTTAAGAGCGCGCCCGAGACGCGCGGCGTGCTCTTAGTGTCGGGCGGGACACGTGACCGCTTCTCGCGGTCACTGCCCGCCTGACTGATCTTATCGTTGGCTGAGCCGCGCGCGGCTCGTGCAGGAGCAGGACCGCGCGCGGCGAGAAGAGAGGACCCCGGCCGGCCCCTGGAGAGGGTAAGTACCGCTACAGTACCCCCCCCTGAAGACACGCCCACCGGGCGGGGAGGAGCAGGCCTGGCAGGAAAACGAGCGTGGAAAGAACGCACAAGGCGAGGAGCGTGAACAGCGTCAGCGGAAATCCAACTGCGTTCCTCAGACCCATAGCCCTTCCAATGTACCAGATATTGGAGGCGACCCCGAAGCAAACGAGAGTCAATTACAGCCGCCACTTCAAACTCCTCATGGCCCTCCACAGAAACCGGAGGAGGAGGAGGGACATGCCGAGTATAACTGTTGCACAGGAGGGGTTTTAACAAGGAGGTATGAAACACGTTAGGAATGCGTAGATTTTTAGGAAGATCCAATGCATACGAGACAGGATTAACCACATGCAAGATACGAAAAGGACCAATAAAACGAGGGGCCAACTTCATAGAAGGCACACGAAGACGAATATTGCGAGTAGAAAGCCAAACCCGGTCTCCCACAGCATAGGATGGAGCCGCCCTGCGATGCTTGTCTGCCTGAACCTTCTGGCGAGCAGCTGAAGCCACCAAAGAACACTGAACCTGCTCCCAAGTATTACGTAGACTAGCCAAATGTTCGTCCAGAGCTGGCATGCCCTGTAAGGAGAATGCAGCTGGAAGAACCACGGGATGCTGGCCATAAACAACGTAAAAAGGGCTGTTACCGGAGGATTCATGAGCAGCATTATTACGAGCAAACTCAGCCCAAGGAAGAAGGTCAGCCCAATTGTTCTGATGGTGGGACACGAAACAACGAAGATACTGCTCTAGAGATTGGTTGGCACGTTCAGCAGCTCCATTAGACTGGGGGTGGTAGGCGGAAGAAAACGGTACAAAACGTTCTCCAGAATCTGGAGATAAACTGGCTACCCCTATCGGACACGATCGAAGTGGGAATACCATGCAACCGAAACACCTCCCTGGCAAAGATAGAGGCAAGTTCTTTGGATGATGGCAATTTGACAAGAGACACAAAATGAGCCATCTTAGAAAAACGATCCACAATCATCAGGATGACAGTTTTACCATTAGAGGGAGGTAATTCAACAATAAAATCCATGGATATATTGGACCACGGCCTCTCGGGTATGGGCAACGGATGCAACAACCCACAAGGAACTCTGTGGGAGGACTTCATACTGGCACAAGTGCTACAGGCATTAACGTAATCGGTGACGTCCTTGCGCAAGGAAGCCCACCAGAAATATCTAGAAACTGCTGAGAATGTCTTAGAAATACCAGGGTGTCCAGCAGTTCTAGTGTCATGATATAATGACAAGATGTCTCGTCTCTCCGGTATATCAACGAATAGCTTATCAGCAGGCCTCTCCCCAGGAGCCAAGTTTTGTTTAGCCTGAATAGCTTGTAAGAGAGAAGATGAAATAGAAAGAACAGTAGTAGCTATTATTCTGTCAGGCGGAATGACAGGGGTAACATCGACCTCGAGCTTGTCAGTAGTCTCGAATTGTCTGGACAGAGCGTCAGCTTTAGCATTACGATCACCCGGTCTGTATGTGATTATGTAATTAAAACGAGACAAAAACAGAGACCACCTGGCCTGCCTAGAAGACAATCTTTTTGCTTCACTAAGGTAGGAGAGGTTTTTGTGATCCGTTAAAATGAGGATGGGATCCCTAGTACCCTCTAGCAGATGTCTCCATTCCTTGAGCGCCAAAATGATAGCAAGGAGTTCACGATTGCCTACATCATAGTTCTTCTCTGCTTTAGACATCTGTCTGGAAAAGAAGCCACAAGGGTGTAACGGCTTTTCAGGTGAATCTCTTTGAGACAAGATAGCACCTACCCCTATCTCAGAAGCATCAACTTCAAGAATAAAGGGCAGTGAAGGGACAGGATGCTGTAAAATAGGAGCAGAGGCAAATGAAGCCTTCAGGAATTCAAAGGCCTCGAGTGCTTCTGGTTTCCAGACATGAGTATTACCATCCTTCTTGGTCATTCTGGTTATAGGTGCTACAATGGCAGAAAACCCTTTAATAAAACGCCTATAATAATTAGAGAACCCCAGAAAACGCTGAATGGCTTTCAAACCCTGAGGTAGAGGCCATTCCATAATGGCAGACAGTTTCTTGGGATCCATACGAAAACCCTTGGCAGAGATTATATAACCCAAGAATTGGACTTCAGATTGATCAAATGAACATTTTTCGAGTTTGCAATAGAGACCGTTAACCAGAAGAGTTCTCAACACTAATTTAACATGCATGTGATGAGTCTGTAAATCAGTAGAATAAATTAATATGTCGTCCAAGTATACTATAACGAATGTATGTATATATTGACGTAGGACATCATTAATAAATTCTTGAAAAACTGCTGGGGCGTTACAAAGACCAAAGGGCATCACAGTATATTCGTAGTGGCCACTCCTGGTATTGAATGCGGTCTTCCACTCGTGATCCTTTTTGATACGTATGAGATTGTAAGCACCCCTAAGGTCCAATTTAGTAAAAACTGTGGCCTGTTTAAGCCTATCAAATAGTTCTGTGATCAAAGGTATGGGGTACGCATTTTTGACGGTGATTTTATTTAGGCCCCTATAGTCAATACAAGGCCTTAATTCGCCATCTTTCTTAGATACAAAGAAGAAACCCGCCCCTGCCGGGGAAGAGGATCTTCTTATAAATCCCTTCTCTAGAGATTCCTTAATATATTCCTCCATAACCAGATTCTCCTGAGGAGATAAAGGATATATTCTCCCTTTGGGAGGCATCGTACCAGGTAATAAATTAATAGCACAATCGTAAGGCCTGTGAGGTGGCAATTTTTCAGCCTCCCTTTTATCAAAAACAGATTTAAGAGACAGGTACTGAGCGGGTATGACCGTAGGCACGGGAGGAATATTAGTAGAATTCAAAGGGGTGATTTTAACAATACAAGACTCTTGGCAAGAATCACTCCAAGAAACTATTTGTCCTGACTCCCAATCAATGGTGGGATTATGAGTACGTAACCAAGGATACCCTAACACGAGGTGAGAGGAAGGAGAAGTAATGACCTGAAACCGAATGGTCTCAGAGTGTAACACCCCTGTAGACATATGTAGTGCAACAGTTTCATGTGTGATAACTGGAGAGCATAATGGTCTACCATCTATGGCCTCAACGGCCAAGGGTGTCTCCTTCTCTCTGGTGGGTATGTTATTCTCCTTGACAAAACTGGAATCAATAAAGTTTTCGGCCGCTCCGGAATCAACCAGGGCTAGTATATTCCCTGCTACGCAGTTACTACCAAGGTGCAGGAAAACAGGGAGAAGTAATTTATTAAGAGGCAAATGTGAGGACTGTGATGTCACACCCAAGGCCAGTCCTCTATACGGTCTTAGGTGCGATAGTTTCCCGGACGCACGGGACATTCTTGTCTCATATGACCCCTCCTACCACAATAAAGACAAAGTCCCTCCTTTCTCCTATAAAGCTTTTCAGCGTCAGTAAGTTTGGCAACCCCTAACTGCATAGGTTCCTCCTCAGAACCTTTAGATCCCTCGGGAGTCTCAGCTCTAGGGGAGTTAACGGGAACAAAACGTCTATTTCTGGACCTGGTATATAACCTGTCACGGATCCTGTTATCTATATCGATAAGATAGTCAATCAGGTCCTCCAGGGGTACAGGGAGGTCCTTAGCTGCTACCTCATCCAACATAGTTTCAGACAGACCCTCCATAAACGCAGTAGTAAGCCCATTATTAGTCCAATCTACCTGTGAGGCAAGGGTACGGAACTGAATAGCATAATCAGCTACAGATTTAGATCCTTTCTTTTTTTCTCATTAATGCCCTGGCGGCATTTTTTGACCTTTTAGTCGTGTCAAACGTTCTACGAAACGCTGTGAGGAAGCTAGTGAAGTCGTGTACCATAGGCCCATTAGCCTCCCAAATAGGATTTGCCCATTCTAGTGCCTTATCCGTAAGCTGGTGCATAAGAAAACCCACCTTAGATCTATCAGTGGGAAATGAACGTGGGTACATTTCAAAGTGGAACTCCACTTGATTAAGGAATCCCCTACATGTCTTAGCGTCCCCTCCATACCTAGGTGGCGGGGTTAGATGTGCTGAAGCATTAGGCATATTAGCTGTGTCTGGTATAGGGTTTACAGGAGGCGCAGGTACAGGTACCGGAGCTGATCTGGATAACAGTGTCTGGATGGCTTGAGCCATTTGATCCATACGGTGATCCTGTTCTGCGAATCTAGCCTCATGAGTGGCCATCTGTTGTCCTAAACCTGCGGGGTCCATGGCCCTATCGTAATGTCACGGTAATATACCCCAACACGCAGGAATAGTTCAATAGTCAATAGACAAGAAACCAGGGTTCGTCTTACCGGACCTTAGAATGGCCGGACTAGGACGAGTAAGAAAGACAGAGTCTAGAACAAGCCGAGGTCAAGGGAACTGAGAGACAGCGTAACGTAGAACAAGCCGAGGACTGGTACACAGAGGACAAAACAGCGGATAAGCAAGCAAGGATAAGGAGAGAGCGGAGTCAGGAACAAAGCCAAGGTCAAGCACCAAAAAACCAACTGAACGATATAAGCACTAAAGGGAACTGGACAGAAACCACGATAGGGCAAGGAGCAAGGGAAACAGGTGAGTATAAATACCCTAAAGTTCACTTTGATTGGCCCTTGTCATATCCACGCCCCCAAAACGTGAGTGTATGGGGAACGTGGTATGACAGGGGCCAATGGGAGACTGATTCTAATTTAGTCTCCCACTGTCCCTTTAAGAGCGCGCCCGAGACGCGCGGCGCGCTCTTAGTGTCGGGCGGGACACGTGACCGCTTCTCGCGGTCACTGCCCGCCTGACTGATCTTATCGTTGGCTGAGCCACACGCGGCTCGTGCAGGAGCAGGACCGCGCGCGTCGAGAAGAGAGGACCCCGGCCGGCCCCTGGAGAGGGTAAGTAACGCTACACCCAGGCCTTCAACTGGTTACAGAACTCAATCCCTGATGTATAGTCAGTATCACTGACAAGCCAGTTGGTGCAGAGGTGGCGGGCAATGCTAGGCCAATAAGCATCTCCAGCTTTAATGGCACAGATACTTAATAAATCACGCCATGCGGCGGAATAGGTCTTTCGAATTTGAACCACCCCTCTATAGAAGGGCATGGGTTGCTTTTCTGGGTCCGGGAGTGATTTCATTAGGGCGCTGGCTTGGGTTGGATTGAAGGAGACATACTTGATAGGGGCCTTCTCTCCCTGACTCCGGCGACCAAAAGGGTCATTGATGGACCAACGGGGCAGGTGGGGCGATGCTTCTCTGGAGTCCGGTGGGACTTGGTAACCATGAGAGCTAACTTCGTCATATTCATCTTCATATGTTACTTGGACTCCTGCAGGATTTGGAGCTGCCTGAGGTGTCAGGACCGGGGGTTGAGTGGGCACTCCGGCTGCCGGAGCTATCAGTGGGTTGTTAGCTTGTGGCACAAAATCATTTGTAATGACCGGCATTAGGGGTACTGGATCACTGGAGGCCGCTATATTGGAGGCGTGGAAGGAAGTGGCATTTGGGTTAAGGGAAGAAGTGGCGGCCATGTTGGAGGTGGGCACTACTTGAACCGGCTGGGGCAGGGTAGGCGTGATCGGGGTTGGGGGTGTGGCAAAGGAAGGTACGTAGGGATTGACTGTATAGGGCGGAGCTGCGGGATAAGGGTAGGGGAATGGGCAAGCAGTTTGGGTAGGAGCCAGGGCGGAACATGGGTAGGGCGAAGTAGATGGGTAGGGATTAGGAAGGGAGGAAGGATATGCAGGAAATAGGTATGATGGTGGGGAGATGGAGGACTGAGTAACGGGTGGAGTAGGAGGGACGGGAGGAGTGGGAGGAGGAGAAGGTGGAGTAGGAGGGACGGGGGAAGTAGAAGGAGGAGAAGGTGAAGTAGGAGGGACGGGGGAAGTAGGAGGTAAAACAGCCGAAGGGGAGGGATTAGTGGGAGTAGCAAGGGGAGGTGTGCAGAAAGGGGAAAAAGCAAGTGATGTGGCAATGGGGAACGGCCGTGAGGGAGGAAGAGCGGATGGGAAAAATGGGTTAGAGAGGGAAGGTGGTGCAGGGGTGGATGAGGGTGATGAGATTTGTAGGACTGATGGGGGGGAGAATAAGGATCCATCAGCATTCAGGACCGGGTAAAAAGGGGCTGTGGTAGGATGGGGACTAGGGGTGGGGACCATGGTCAGCTGCATTTCGGTCATTGCTGACGGGCTGGTGGGAGTGGTCACCTCGTGGGCGCCATGACAGGGCGCTGGCTGGGAGAACTTCCCAGTAACATAATTATTATAATACACAAACAATCTTAAACCTTTGTGATCAATCTCTTCCTCAACCCATCCCTCTTGCTGAATAGCTCTTGCTACTCGGTACCAGGCTTCTGCTGTACAGAGCAAATCATGGTCCGCCAGCTTCCCTTTCTTTTCTGTCAGTAACTTGCGCCAGCTTTCTGGCTGCAATCTGCCGCATGGAGGTACAGCAATTCCACATATTTTAGCAATCCTTTCAACTTTCTTAACCATCTCTTCTCCTTCTCTATCTTCAACCAGATCACATGCTAACCAACCCTTACTGGGTTTATCTAACTTCTGTCCCATCCTCCCTATATAAGGCGTCCCAGATATAGAGAAAGAAAACGGAAGAGAAGGTCTACAGTGCTCGACTGCTACGTAAGAGTGGGTTCCTACGAACGTCTTCCCAAAACGTAGACTAGTCACTAATTCCGCCTACACGAGGTAGCCGCGGATTGGAGCGTGGCGAGAAGTGTGTGACCAATCACTTCTCTCAACAAAGAGAAATAGGAGGGGAAATAGTAAATCGTACAGAGAGTAAAATAAGAACAGGCACAGGAATCTGTGTGACAGACAATTAAAACAACATTTCAGATAAATTACAGTGCATGCATCACAGTTCAAATAAAATCAACAGTAATCCCTTTCCTTTACTCGTGTGGCAGAAGCCACCTCCCTCAACCTCGTAGTGTCCCCGCTCGGGGAATGACTGCAGTTTAGCCGCACAACCTGGCGGCGACGGGAAACAGCTAACACCGGCCCGAGTCCCGTACGCCTCCCTAGTTACAGTGGTTCGGACCCGTAACCACCTCTTCCCTCACTCCCGTAGTGTCCCTGCGGACCCACCCGCAAGTATCACTATTACGTGGTGATGGAGACAGCAATGCCTGCCCGAATCCACACGCCACAAAAAGCCAAAAAACCGGAACACTACCAGCTTCAGCACTCGAGGCTGAAGTGTTCCACCCTCTGCAAGCAGAGTAATGTGCACAATGAGGCTAGCTAAGCTGTCAAAGTGACACCATGGGAACCCCCAGGAAACAATGAGTCTACACTGACTTCCCCTCGGTCCCCCCTCCTCTTTTTCCTTACTGCCAGGGCCAGTTGGCACCTTAAAGAGGTAAACAGGCAGCTGAGGATCTCTAGAAAGTAGCGACTCCACGCAAACTCTCATCAGATTCCCCCCCCTTTTTTCCTTATCCACTAGGGCCACCTAGTGCCTAAAAAGGGTTAAACAGGCATCCACCCCCGGGGTCTTAGGCTAAATACAAACCAATACAAACACACCCAGGCAACAGATAGTCAACATATGCAGGTAAACTAGGTATCAAATTAAAAATACAAGGTCTCTGGGCAAGTAATTACCTGACTTTGATGTCCCCTCGGAAGCAGACGCAGACACTGGGACAGGTCAATCACAGGGGCAGGATCATACCGGCTAGGTGCTGCAGCAATCTCTACCGTGTATTTCAGAGGTGATCAGACTCCTTCCTTCCCCCAGGATTCATCCACCCAGCGTCTTCTTGGACGGCTGTCCGGGCAGGGCATAACCCAGAGCCCCACGTTGATGCGCCAAATTGTAGTAGATTCTTGTATGCAAACCAATAAGTTTGAATGACTATCTGTTCCTGTCCAAATTAAAAATAATAAAGTTGCGTGCACGCAGAAGTAAATTCACACTGAGACACAGGGTTCAGGTTAATGAAAGAACTTCAGAAAATGTAATGGCATCTGTTAAAAAGTGGGTGCGCAGACCCTTATACAGGCATTATTACATCACTAAAGAATTCTAGATAACAACAAGTAAACATAATTAATTGGTTTAGGTGTTAAGTGGTTAGTTAAATGCCCTCCCTACTGGGTGTACCATCTTATGTCATTACTGTCGTCATGAAGTTCTCCTCCGGATTCCAGCACCATCTTGTTAGCACGAGGTGTTTACTCGATGGGAGGGGTGTTTTGGCAGCCATTTTGAGTAGTTTGGCACTGTTAGTTTCAAGGTTAGTTCTCAGGCTTTTAGTGAATGTACATTTCATTAGGACCAAAGTATGTGGCCTTGCTTCTACAATGTTTCATTCAACAGGAACTTTATTGTTCCGTTGATGCTCATTTCTTTCTATGAAAGCATTTCTCTTAAAGGAATATTATGGAATTAATAATTCTACAACAGACCCATGGCTCGTTCTTGTTCCAGTTCACCTATATGAACGGCGTTCAGGAGTTACAGACTAACGAACATGGGGAGCATTCTACACAAACCAATTTTCCTCTATCTTATGTGGTTTTCGTACAAAACCCCATGAACAAAGACCGGTTCTTGCCACCATTTCCATGGAACTATTTTGGACTTACTCCTCATGGCAGACCGGTCAGAACTTCCCTGCGATGGCGATTCAAAACTACCAAACGGATCTGGGTGATTTTCAGATATATTGTTCGCCCAGATGTGCGGTTTTCCTGTATTTTGAGGGTACTTTTAGGGTGTTGCAAAATTGTGTATTTTTCTGTACTGGGAGATAGTTAAGTTTAGTGTATTTACTGACTCAATTATCTCTCCGTCCCAGAGGAGGAGTTTATGGACTGTATCAATTTGATGCCTGTACTTCCATTAAAATCAGTCTTCACCCAGCATTAAGTCTTGGCTCATGTGTGGGGGGTTATTCTATGCCAGTGATATTTTGCCTATGGGAATTACTTGCTGTTTCTCTTGGAAAAGGGGTATTTGTGACAGTGATACATTGGCAGACCGTCACAGCAGTGTTTGGCAGTGTATATACTGTGCGTGTTTGTGTCAGTTTGTCATTGTGTGTATACTGTGTCTGATTTTGTATGTAGTATTATGTATACTGTGTATAGCAATGTAAAATAGTGTGTGTATACTTTTAGTGTGTGTGTGTGTAGAAGAGTGTTGAGTATTGATTGTTGTATAGTTTGCCTTTGTGTGTATATAGCAGTGGGTACATACTGTGTGTGAGTGTGTGTGTCAATGTGTGTATACTGTGAGAGTGGGGCAGCGTGTATCATTGTGTGTATACTGTGGGTATACACTGTGAGTATAAGTAGGGGTCTGTATGTCATTGTGTGTGTACAGCAATGTGTGTACCTGCATTGCACTGCTGGTATCTATACAATACAACACAGTCTCAAATACTGCTTATGCAGGTAAAATACCAACCAGATGGAAATCCTAAGAATGGTTACATTAGCCCTGAGTGTATTTCTGAGTGTGTCTGGCATTGTCTACCTGTGTGTGGCAGGGTTTGGGCTGAATGTGGCACAGTTGGAGGACATGATTGGAAGGGTTTATGTGGTAGGGTGAGTCTGACAGGATGGGGGGAAATGTGATAGGGTAAGTGTGGCAAAGCAAGGGCAGGTGAGTTTGGTATGGTTGGGGTGGATGAGAGTGACAGGATTAGGAGAGGTTAATGTTTGAGTTTGGCTGGTTGAAGGGGGTGACAGTGTGTGGGGGCAATTGCCCCCCAGGCCGCCCTAAATAATTTTAAAACCGTCTGCGGCGGGCCGGTCCTAATGCTGCAGCCGCCTGAGGGCTCTGTTAAGAGCCTCAGGCGGCTGCAGCACAGCTTCTCCCTTTCCCTTCCCTGTAGCGTGGCCGAGCTCCTCTCCGGTCCGTGGTGCCCGGCCGGAGTGATAGAAAGGTGCACACTCAGTGTGCACTTCCTGTCAGTCCGGCCGGGTACAGGAAACAGAAACTCCGCGCGGAACAGGAGTTTCTGTTTCCTGTAACCGGCCGGACTGACAGGAAGTGCACACTAAGTGTTCACCTTCCTGTCACTCCGGGTGGGCACCGTGGACCGGAGAGGAGCTCGGCCACGCTACAGGGAAGGGAAGGGAAGGGGAGGTGAGGGGGGAGGTGGAGTAAGAAGAAGAAGAGGAGTAAGAAGAAGACGGGGGTAAGAAGAAGGGGTGGGGTAAGAAGAAGAGGAAGGATAAGAAGAAGAGGGGGATAAGAAGAAAGGGGGGTAAGAAGAAGGGGTGTAAGAAGAAGGGGAGGGGTAAGAAGAAGAGGGGGTAAGAAAAAGGGGTGGGGTAAGAAGAAGGGGGCAGTAAGAAGAAGGGGGAAGTAAAAAGAACAAGGAGGGGTAAGAAGAACAAGGAGGGGTAAGGAGAACAGGGGGGTAAGAAGAACAAGGGGGGAGTAAGAAGAAGAAGAAGGGGGGTAAGAATAAGATGGGGGTAAGAAGAAGAAGGGGGGATAAGAAGAAGGGGGGAGTAAGAAGAATAAGGGGGAGTAAGAAGAAGAAGGGGGTAAGAAGAAGGGGGGTAAGAAGAAGAAGGTAGTTAAGAAGAATGGGGGTAAATAGAAGGGGGGAGTAAGAAGAAGGGGGGCATGAAGAACAGGTGGGGGAGTAAGAAGAACAAGGGGGAGTGAGAAGAACAATTGGGGAAGTAAGAAGAACTCAGGGAGGAGGGGGGAGAGTAAGGGTGAGGAGAAGGGAAGATGAGGAGAACGGGGGTGACTGAGAAGAACACAGGGAGGGTGGGTGGTGAGAAGAACACAGGGAGGAGAGGGGGTAAGAAGAACACAGGGAGGGGGTGAGGAGAAAGGGGAGATGAGAACACAGGGAGGGGGGAGGTGAGAAGAACACAGGGAGGGGGAGGTGAGAAGAACACAGGTAGGGGGGAGGTTAGAAGAACACAGGGGGCGTGAGTGAGAAGAACACAGGGGGGTGAGGAGAACACATGGAGGGGTGGAGTGAGATGAACACAGGGAGGGTGGACGGGGGGATGAGAAGAGACCACTAGGGGAGGGTGGGGGAGAGCTCTAAGGGACAGAATGGACATCCCTTATACACAAATACACACTGCTTCCACTACACACAAACACACTGCATCACCTACACAAACTGGTATCCCTATACACTACGTACCATAAGCACACATATTATATCCTCTACAATAACACATAACACATCCCCTACACACTCCACTCCCTGTGAGCGAACTCATGGGTGGGTGGAACATATAAGTGGACTTATGAGTGGGCCTTATGGGCATACTCACCATCAGGCCCTGGGGCTCAGACCTTGAGCTGTGTAAGGGGCCCCGAAAAAATGGAGCTGCTTCCAATTCTCCCAGAACATTGAATTTTGTGACCACAGTTGCAAACAGCCTCCAGAGATCCTGTTCTACACCAGACCAGTGGAGCCAAACTGCAGCCCATCATCATCCTCATCTGGTTGTAAGTAGGCAATCTAGTATGATATTAGTGACACTATTCTATAATTTACCTCACATTAAAGGGACACTATAGTGCCCAAAACCACTTCAGCTTAATGAAGTGATTCTGGTGTCTATAGCCGGTCCCTGCAGGCTTTTTAATGTAAACACACACTGTGTGCAGCCCTGGCGTTAGTTCATATGGCAGACATAGGCGTGCGCACGGGGTGTGCCGGGTGTGCCTGGGCACACCCTAATCCCCGCGGCACGCCTGTGGATTGAGTCCTGCAGGAACGGAGTTCCTGCACTTTTTTTGTGCAGGAACGCCGTTCCTGCAGGCACTCAGCGCCCCCCTTCCTCCCCCATGTCCCCCTGTCATGGACCCCCCCCCCCGTCGGCTCTCTCAATATCAGCCGCGGCGAGGGAGCTGTGAGCTCTCTGCTCCCTCTTGCCGCGCGCTGCTTGCTGATGCTGGGAGCCGGAATATGACGTCATATTCCGGCTCCCAGCTACAGCAGACAGCCCGCGCGGCAAGAGGGAGCAGAGAGCTCACAGCTCCCTCGCCGCGGCTGATATTGAGAGAGCCGCCCGACCCACTGGACCCCAGGGACAAGTCCACGCCAGCACTCCAGGTAGGGAGGCTGGGTGGACATTTTTTTATTTAAAAAAATAATAATTTGTGTGTGTGTGTGTGTCTGTGTGTGTGTGTCTTTGACTGTGTATGTGTGTGTGTCTGTGTGTGTGAATGTGAGTGTGTGTGTCTGTGAATGTGTGTGTGAATGTGTGTGTGTGTGTGTGTGTGTGTGTGTGTGTGTGTGTGTGTGTGAATGTGTGTGTGTATGTGAATATGTGTGTGTCTGTGAATGTGTGTGTGTGTGTCTGTGAATGTGTGTGTGTGAGTGTGTATGTGTGTCAGTGTATGTGAATATGTGTGTCTGTGAATGTGTGTGTCTATGAATGTATGAGTGTGTGTGTGTCTGTGAGTGTATGTGTGTGTTTGAGTATGCGTGTCAGTGTGTGTATATATATATATATATATATATATACACACACACACACACACACACATTTACATACACACACTGGAGTGTATATTATTTTTTTGGGGGGGTGTGAATCTTGGTTCCCACACTTTATTCCCCAGGACTTTATTCTCCCCTGTCGGCTCACGCAGAACCGGCGCTGAGTGTCGGCTCTGCTCTAAGCCTCCATGGGCCGGCGGGGAGATCAAAGATCTACCTCACCGGCCCACAGCAGCATGAAGGGAGGCAGGAGAGGACCCGGGGAGCTCTAGACAGCAGCTCCGCCAGGTTCCTCTGGCGAGATCTGAGCGTTGCCACGGCAACGCTCAGATCTCACGAGAGTTAACTCTAGCCCCGCAGGCTAGAGTTCACTCTCCACTGGACCACCAGGGATGGCACATGGCAGCAAGGATCCCCCCTCCCTACATAAGGTAAGAAGGGAGGGGGGATATTTACTAATCTGCCCCCACCTCCACAATCTGTCCAAACATACAGCACACACACACACACATACAGCACCCACACACAAAAAGCACCAACAGACATACAGCACTCTCACACAAACAGCACACACACAGCACCCTCACACACACAGCACCCAAACAGCACCCACACACATACAGTACACATACAGCACCCTCACACACACAGTACACTAACCGCACCCTCGCAAACACACACACAAACAGCACCCTCAGAAATACATGACACCCACACACATCACACAAACAGCACCCTCACACACACAGCACCATCACACACACATCACACAAACAGCACCCTCACACACACAGCACCCTCACACAGCACACTAACAGGACCCTAACACACACACACAAACACCCTCACACACAAACAGCACTGTCACACACACACACACAAACACCCTCACCCACATAGCACACTACCAGCACCCTCACACATACACACACACAGCAGCACCCTTACAGCAGCACACACACCACCCTCACACAGCACACTAACAGCACACACACACACACACAGCAGTGTATGTATATGTGTGTGTGTATATATATATATATATATATATATATATATACATATACATGCGGCGTGTGTTTGTGCTTTAGGGTGCACACCCTAATGCAATAGGCTGCGCACGCCTATGATGGCAGATCATATGGGTGGGGCATTGTGATGTCACATGGGGAGGCAAATTTTTCTTTTGCCTAGGGCGGCAAAAATCCTTGCACCGGCTCTGATCCTGGGCAGGTGCACCAGTCTACTGGTAACCCACAGGAGGGGAGTGCACTGATTGCACTGCACTCTCCTCCTACCCAGACCCATCTTTACTGCAGTGCAAGTGCCCTCTGCCCCTAATTTACAGTGGCTCACACTCACAGCAGCAGTGCCTGGAGCCCTTTGCAGAGACGGGAACAAAGAGGTTCTGCGGCAGCTGGCCGTCCTGCAAGCATTACATTAACCAGCTGTTCCCCATGCAGCCACATGTATGTACGTAGTGGGGAATCGCGATGCAGCCTAGAACAAAATCTAACCCCATTCAACCCCACAATAACGACAGACCACTTAGTATGGATGAAACAGGCCACAGCATTTATTATCACAAACTAAATTACTGCATAACACATCCATAACTTTATTTATTCAATCTCTTCTTTTTCTGTAACCAAAACGTTAGACATAAATAAGCATTTACTTTAATTAACATAAATTAACATATATACATATATAACTCCACACATAGTGTTATACAGTGACCTAACCGTCCTTGCCAATAAACATACAGTGGTTCCTAATCACCACTTCCTCTCACCTCCCCCTTCGTCATAAAAATCATATCTTTCCAATGCCCGCCATCAGCCGACCTTATCCACGCTCGATGGGCACGAGACCTCAGGCAACCTAATGTTAACCTTTGAATCAGGGGAGGTTGAGACCTTAAAAACGTGTTCATCTCATTCCATATACTTAAACGTAACCCCTCAAACTCAACTGGCAAGGACATACCCCGGCTAGCTGTGACTAAATATACCAATAGGGTGGGCGGGAGGGAAGCTCTTTGCTGGCCCGAATCCCAAGTGGCACTGAGGTAAGACCTCCCCCACACTGTCTTACACAGAACATAATCCCACCCACACACTCTTTCCCAACCAATCCCATGCATCTATCCCCACACTCCTACATGTGCCCTTGTCCGCTTAGCTGTGCTATCTCCCCAGGGCCTGGTGCCGCTGTGCTGGGAGATTGTGATTACTCTTCACTTCCTCCCAGCCTACAGAGCAGTGCATGGGAGAGAGAGAGGAGGAGGCATGATTTAATCTTACAACAAATCCAGTAAGCAAATCTTTATAAATTTGGGGGGGATCAGCTCTGTTTCCACAGTTTATTGGTGTTTACTCTGATGTCTGTATTAATATTGAGGGATGTCTAAGTAGTAACGTCAGTGTGTGTCAGCAGGGCCAGCCATTGGGATGTGCAAGCTGTGCGGTCACACAGGGTGCCATGACAACACAGGCGCCCGGTGGCCAACACAGCTCGCAAGTTGGGGACACCAGCATATTCAATTTAAACAATTCGCTGGTGGTCCATGGTGCGCACCAGCAGTAGGTGCAGTCAGATTATATCCTCTCCCTCGTGGTTCCGGCGCTCAGTTAGTGAGTCAGAGCACAGGCTCAGAGATTCTCAGCCTGCGCTCTGACAACATTGAAAGTCAGAGCCGTGAAGGAGCGGGTATTTGCATAGCATCAATATCCATTCTAAAACCAGGAAAAGGTGGGCATGGATGGTGAACTGATTTGGTTGTGAAATCGGCCACTTGACTTTGCCCCCCTGGCCTAAGGCTGCCAGCCCTCCCCTGTGGGTGGGGGTGACAAGGTGTGTGGAGGAGTGTGTCACCTGTGGATGGGGCCAAGGCAGACATTAAGTCTTCCCTCTCTAATATTAATATTAGGGCCTCCACACACTGCTAATGTATGGGGGCTACAGGGAGACACTAGGAATTGCCACTGTGGTCAGAATGTGGTAATTTGCACTGGATTTTGGCCATTTATGTTAATCTAGATTGAGGACAGGGCAAATCCTGGGCTAAAACTAGCAGTCTAATAAAGCTACCGTTAGTTTAAGCAATTTACTGGATGACCCTATACTCCCATTATTAGTTATTGGAGAAGCCTTATAAGGCTAGTTATTTTCTTACTTTGTTTCTAGTTTTGAGACATATATATATATATATATATATATATATATATATATATATATAGATATAGATATTGTACATATGCACTCAGGCTTCAAAAGTTGCCAAAACGGGTGCAATACCAGGGCTTAAACATCCAAATAGTAATGTAGCCCCATGTAGCAAAAGCGCAGCTTAGCGGAAAAGGGCCTTGACAGGGGTTAGGAGGCGGGTATAGGAGGAAGAAAGCACGGATTGGAGTTATGGGTAAGTGGGCTGGCTATTTAAATAGGCAGCCATTTTAGAGCAATCACTTTTAATTCCTACCTGGCTGAGTTTGTGTGCACTCCTGTGCCCATAGATTTGGCCTGGTGGGGTTTTCTCTTTCTTTTTCATTGCTGCAGGGCCATGGACGAAGTGGAGAGGCTGCTTGCAGGGATCCGGTCGGCGGCCCGGAATCAAGGAGCGGACTGGCTGCGGGCCCAACTTGGACCGGCCCTGGCGTTGGCGGTGGATCCGGGGAGAGGACGTCCTGTGCGGGCCAGGAGGCCACCGAGGAGGCTGAGCCCGGGCACGGGGCCCGGTGAAGATATCCATGGGGTCTGCAGGCCACCGGGGCCTCGGAGGAACACTGCGCCGAGCCCAGGCTCGGGGCCTGGTGCGGACGACCCCGGAGATAGCGTGGCGGCTGGAGCGGGCCGCAGCAGGTCCGGCAGCCACGTGGTTGAGGCCCGGCCTCCCAGCGTGCTGCCGGGACCTCGGATGCTCGCCACGCGACTTGCGGCTGCCCAGACTGGAGACATTGCGGCTCCCAGTTCGGGAGGGGCCGCGCCGGGAGCGGGGCCCGCTGTGGATGTCGGGCGGCCCCCTGAAGCATCCGGAGGCACAGGATCGCGGCCCGGGAGGGTGCCCCCTCCAGCTGAGGCCTTGGATGACGGGACTGGAGCAGGGAGGACGCACAACAGGCCCCCGGAACGGCAGGCGAGTACGGGAGGCTCCGGCAGGGGCCCCCTTGGCGAGCAGGGAAACGGGGGAGAAGAGGAGAGGAGGATGGCTGAAGGGGCTGCGGCTGGGCAGGAGGTGCTGGTACAGCGTGGTTATGTTAGCCGGGGGGCACCCTTGGGCGGGGGGTGGGGTTCATCCCGGGACAGTGGGCAGTTGGAGGGGCGCAGTCCTAGGGGGGGCTCCGGGTCCAGCAGTGTCAGCGTTTAACCTGTTAGGGCCAGGAGGGCTGGGGGGGTTAGGGGTGGGTCATGGCGCGACCAGTCCACTTCAGATAGCTCTGCGGGGGAGAGGGTTAGGGCCTCCAGGCATGGTAGATGGGGGCGGTCCTCGGGTAGGGATGGTAGGAGTCCTAGTCCCCGGGGGAGGGCTGCCCGGGCCTCTAAGGCACACAGCAAAGGGGCCACGCGGCAGGAGGCTTTGGTGGCTAGCAGGCGCTCCCTGGGACAGAACGGGAGGGTGGCAAAGGAACGGTTCATCCTACCCAGGACCTATTCTCCTTGTTGCAGATCTCGGAGCCGCTCCTCCTCAGTGTTGGCAAGGCACCGGGTTGGCTCCCCGGTCGGCGGAGCATTGACGGATGTCGCTCATCCTGGACAAGTGGCGGTTGGCACTGCAGCCCTGGACGCTCCTGGGACGATGGGCTTGGCCGGTGAGTCCTGTGAATCATTGCAATCCAGCACACTAGTTAACATGCTACAGACACTACTCCACTCACTGGGAGTGGGGGGGGGGGGGTGGCGCAGGGGGCAGCGTAGGACTGTCAGGGTATTTATACCGGTAGACATTTTGTGCTATGATAGAAATTAAAAGTGTATATTCTGAAGTCACTCTGAACAGACCAGAATCCATTTTGTTATTTTCAAGTTAACAAAAGACACAAGATTTCAATCCCTTCTGTAAAACTGACCGCTTTGCCAGAGCTAAGGAATGTATAGTATAAACAAACCAAGTGATAAGAGACTGTCTAAAATGCTAATGGAATAGAATAAATTCTAAACCCAGACATAGGTGACAGAGAAGATTAAATAATTTAATTTTACTTTCGATATCTAACAGATTCCCATTGTATGAAAGGTGATTCCAAGTTTAAGAACTGTCATATTAGAAATTACAGCAGAATTTGGAGACACATAGTCTGAAGAAAATAAAAAAAAACGGTTTGAAATGACAAGTAAATATAAGTTATAGTAACCATAAAGATAACCAAAATGACGTCAAAATAGCCACCAGGAAAAGTTAACTCTTTCCTGGATAGTTATGTTTAGTGGGACAAGACTGCCCTCTATAGTCCAAATACTAAAATGGTTATCTAGAAGGGAACGACACCCCAGTGTTCCTATTGGTCTATAGCCAGTGACGAACAGAAAATCTGTCCCTTTAAAAAGTAAGACAAAGGGAAGAGAGGGGCAATCAAAGAAGATGAATGCAGAGAGGAGGCAGAGAAAGTTGGGGGCAAAAGAGTCGGAAGCAGGCTAAGAAGCAAGCAGAGTCAGAGCGAGAAAGAAACATTCCTTGACACTTAGCTACCTGAGAACAACTGGTGAGAATATCTATTTAACTGGTAAATATACTGGCTTTATTTAATCAATTTAAATTAATTAAAATTTTCTAATAGCATGATATATGACTGGATAAATCACGATCAGATTTCGATATTTAGAAATCTTAGTTAATAAGAAATACATTATTAAACTTTTTTTCTGCAGGGTAAAACGATAATTCTGTATTTATGTGACATATCACATGTTAGCATATCGTGATATTTATCCAGCTGTATTGATTTGCTCTAAAATAAGATTAAATATCTATTTAGGCCAATTAAAATTAAAATTCAGCTTGTAGAATTTGGTAGATTTCTTTATTGGATGGATCCAGGAAATGACTAATGAACTGGTTAAATGTTATTTTATTTAAAATTACATAAGAATAGATCTTAAATGCCTAGAAGAGGTCTAGCCAGCATTGAAAGGGTTATTCTAACTGTAAGCTAAAGTTTTTACGACCTTACGCTGCACTCCGTTCTCTTTGTGAAACTTTCACATTCCTTCTCTGTGAAAGGCAGTCGTAAATCTTGTCTTAGTCATTAGGAGATGTTTTTATATTACCATATTGTGTTGCATACTCATGTTATACTGAATTTCCATTGATTATTATCACGCATGTTACTTATTATTATTATTATTATTTGAATATAAAAATAAATTGTATCTATTTTTATAACAAATTGTGATTTTCTTTATATGGAATACATTTCACTTACATGATAACGATCTTTGGGATCTGAGAATTAAAATAGTGGTTAATTCTCAACTGTTTACTATTATTATCCCATAAATATCCCCACAGGATGGGTGTGGGCACAAGGGCCTGAGGTCGTGGGTTCCAACGAGGGGGTATCCGCAGGGCCCGGTTCAAGCACGGTCGTCGTGGCGGCGGCCGGGACGACGGACACGGTGAGTGAGCGGGCTGAGTTGACTGGTGGGGGTGTCCCTGAGGCGCCAGGCAACACGCATATGTGTCGTTTGCGGATCCGCTGGGGGTACACCTCAAACTGGAGGTGAAGGAAAAGATCTGGAAAGGTGAATTCTGTGAGATCTTTTCTCTTCTCCCTTTGGAAGAATTTATCGACCTCAAAGAGGAAGATGAAAAAGATGAGAAGAAGGAGGAGGAAGAGAAACGGAAGCGGTATCAGAAGATACCGAAATCTTTCGGGAATTGGTTACGGGCGTTTTGCGTGCTGGCCAGTGTATGAGGCAGAAATCCCCCGGTTTATGCTCCTCCCTGTTCTGCTACTTGTATGGAATTTGGGAAGCTTACCGCACCTATGGCGTATTGGCATGGTGGTGGTACGATGAGCAGTTTCAGCAGCGGCTGGCGGCCAACCCAGGTATGAGGTGGGACCAAATGGACCTACCTCTCTGGATGAAACTAATGATAGCGCAGAAAGCGCAGCCCTTTCAGCACACGGCCGGCGCAAAGGGGCAGTCCGCCTCATCGGCCGCCTTGCAAAAGGGGTTCTGCTGGCTCTTCAACGAGGGCCAGTGTAAATGGGGAGCCACCTGTCACTTTAAACATGAGTGCTCAGGCCGTGGCGGCTCCCACGGGCTCAACCGATGTTTTAAAAGAGGAAAGTCGGGGAATGCCGGAGTCTCTACTGCGGCCGGGGGAGGTGGGGCTTCACCTGCCCCGGGGCTTCACACTGTTGAGGCTCCACACGATGGAGCCGTGGCTAAGCCGCTACGGTAACAGGGCAGATGCCGCAGTGCTCAAGGCGAGATTCGGGCGAGGGTTCTTTATTCCCTTCCAGGAAAGGGTTGGGGCGGGGGGACTGTGCAACCTAAGGTCGGTGGCGGAGTTCCCGGGAGTAGGGCAGGACAAGCTGGGTAAAGAGGTACTGCTGGGTAGGATGGAGGGACCGTTCCCGGTGCCGCCGTTGGAGGGTCTCAGGGTTTTCCCCTTTGGGGTGGTCCCCAAGAAGGAGCCGGGGAAGTTTAGGCTCATTCACCACCTCTCCTATCCAAAAGGAGCGTCGGTGAATGACGATATCGACAGGGATCTGTGCTCGGTCTCTTATGCATCATTCGACCGGGCGGTCGAGCTGGTAAGAAGGGCCAGGCGCGGGTCGCTGATGGCTAAGGTGGATATTGAGGCCGCTTTTCGGCTGCTTCCGATCCACCCGGCTTGTCATCACCTTGTCATCTTCGAAGGGGGATATTACGTGGACTTATGCCTCCTGATGGGATTTTCCATCTCTTGCGCTTATTTCGAGAAATTCAGTTCCTTTCTTGAATGGGTGTGGGTTGAATCGGGGAGCGGTGTGGTGGTGCACTACCTGGATGACTTTCTCTGCGTGTGGCCGGCGGAATCCCCGGCGTGCCTGCACTTGCTGAGAACCGTTGAATGGGTGGCGGGTTACTTTGGGGTGCCGCTGGCAGTGGAAAAAATGGAGGGCCCGACGGCCTGCCTTAGTTTCCTAGGGCTGGAGATAGATTCAATGCTCGGGGAGTGTCGGCTGCCAGTTGCGAAACTAGTGGGACTGCGGGGTACGGTGGCGCGAGCTCGCAAGGTTACCCTGCGTCAATTGCAATCGCTGGTTGGAATGCTCAACTTTGCATGCCGAGTGATCCCGATGGGTAGGGTATTTAGCCGCAGCCTGTCGTCCGCGACGGCGGGGGTGCGCTCCCCGCACCATTTCATTCGAGTGTCGGCGTCCATGCGGGCCGACCTGGCGGTATGGGATACTTTCCTGCGGGACTTTAATGGGACAGTGTTTTTCCGGCAGGAGGGTGTATCGGCGGCGGAATTGGAACTGTTCACCGACGCATCGGGTAGCGTGGGTTTTGGGGCCTACTTCGGGGGGAAATGGTGTGCGGAGAGATGGCCGGAGGCATGGGGGCTGAGCCCCCTCATACGTAACCTGGCTTTCTTGGAATTGTTCCCGCTGGTCGTTGCGATGGCTCTGTGGGGAGAAGGGCTGAGGGATTGGAAGGTGGTCTTTTTCTCGGACAACATGTCCGTAGTGCACGCAGTCAATAACCAGTCCACGGCGTCGAAACCAGTGGTTTGGCTGCTGCGACGTCTTGTTTTAATGTGTATGTCACTTAACGTCTTTCGCGCGCACCATGTGCCCAGGTATTTGAATGAGGTGGCTGATGCTTTATCTCGTTTTCAGTGGTCCTGATTCCGGACGGCGGCCCCGGAGGCGCTGGAAACGGGCCAGAAGTGCCCGGACGAGATTTGGCAACTAGGAGCTTCTTGCCTGGGGGATTAGTGAAGGCTTCGCTGGCGCCGGCCACTTGGGCCGCCTACAATAAGGCCTGGAGTTCGTGGGAACATTTCACTAAGTGGGCTGGATCAAGTGTTAGTGGGGGAATCGCTCCTTGATGCCTTTCTGTGGTTTGCCTTTCGGCTGCTGGCGGGGGAGGCGTCCCCCGCGGTGGTTGACAGGTCCATGGCGGCAATGGTGTTCTGGTTTAATCTGCACGGGAAGGAGGATCTGACTAAGACCTTCGTCATTAGGCAAGCGCTCAAAAGGTACCGGAGGGGGCGCAGATCTTCCGATACTAGGCGCCCGGTGTCAGTACGGGTTCTGGGTGACCTAATACGGGTCTTGCCGGTGATTTGTTTCGACGGGTTTGAGGTGTCGCTGTTCTGGGCTGCTTTCTTCCTTAGCTACGAGGAGCTAAGAAGGTCACACTCCGGGCGCTTCAGTCACTGCTAGGCCAGCCAAACTTCGCCTGTCGGGTGATACCAGTCGGCAGGGTCTTTGACAGGTTCCTAGCCAGGGCGACGGGGGGTTGGTGTTCCCGCACCACCTTATTCGGGTCTCGGCGGCTATGAAGGCCGATCTGGACGTCTGGGGGGAATTCTTACAGGATTTTAACGGGAAGGTGTTTTTTCGGGAGCTGGCAGCTTCGTCACAGGAGCTGGAGCTATTCACGGACGCTTCGTGTAGCGTTGGTTTCGGGGCTTACTTCTCCGGGCAATGGTGCGCGGGGACTTGGCCAGAGGAGTGGAGGTTCAGCCCGCTGATCCGCAACTTGGCGTTCCTGGAGTTGTTCCCGTTAGTCGTAGCGCTGTCACTATGGGGTCCGCAGTTGAGGGATAAGAAGGTCGTATTCTTTTCGGACAATATGGCAGTAGTTGACACAGTGAATGGTCTGTCAGCGTCCTCTATCTCTGTGGTTCGGCTCCTTCGCCGTTTTGTATTGTTCTGTATGCGTTTTAATATTGTTTTTCGGGCCCGCCACGTGCCTGGACAGTTGAATGTTATTGCCGATGCGTTATCTCGTTCGCAGTGGGAGAGGTTTCGGCAAGCGGCACTTGGCGCGCGGGAGGAATGGATGTCTTGCCCGGATGAGATGTGGCGGCTTGGGACATCATGCTTGGCGGACTGATCAGGGACTCCCTGGCGCCCGCTACATGGACGGCTTACAGTAAGGTGTGGGGGGAATGGGACGAGCTAGTACAACAGTCGGGGGGCCAGCTCTCACGGGAGGCCCGGTTGGACACACTGTTGTGGCTCGTGTGCAGGTCGGTTACCACAGGGGCTTCGGCCGCGGTGATAGGATGGAAGCTGGCAGCGCTAGCTTTCTTGTTCAAATTTAATGGATGGGAGGACGCCACAAAACATTTTCTGGTGAGGCAGGCGCTGAAAGGTCTAAGGAGGGGAAAAGTGTCAGTGAATTCCAGGAGGCCAGTGTCGTATATATTGCAGTTGCAGGGTTAAGGGTTAAGGGTAAATCTTACAGCCACTAGCGGGCACTTCCTGGTTTAAAGCACAGATGTGAGGACCTCCAGCGTAGCAAAATTCCCCATAGGAAAGCATTGAAAGCATCTTTCAATGCTTTCCTATGGGGAGATCTAATGCGCGTGTAGGTCTTCCCCGCCGCCGGCCACGCATGCGCAATAGGTCTCCCCCACCGGATGACTTTGGTGGGGGAGGAGCGTGGGCGGACCCTGAACCAGCGCCGAGGGACATCGGCACTGGATAAAGGTAAGTCACTGAAGGAGTTTTAACCCCTTCAGCATCATGGAATGGGGGATGGGAGGAAGAGGGGACCCGCAGTGCCAGGAAAACAGATTGTTTTCCTGGCACTGGAGTGTCCCTTTAAGGCTCTTAGGAGCCGAAACATCACACTTATTTTGGTGAGGTGGTGAACCCACGAATAAATTCACCTTCTATATCCTGGAGTGCTGCCTGTACGTCTTTGATAGCTGAGTCCATCCTATACACAGAGTGCCCCCTTGGTGGAAGGCCGGAGCATATGTGCAGGACCTGAGTGCAGGGTATTCTGTTTTCGTTAGTCCTAATATACAGGTCAGTGGGTGCTTGGACAATAAAGAAAAGTGTGGATTTAAAAAAGTACATAAGTATATCAACCACCTTGTGCTGTAATGAAACACACTACAGTTGTTATGGTGCTTGAAGTGTCCCTTTAAACCAACCAACCTACATGAATTAGAGACCAACCTTCTTTGAATTCATCTGATTTAATTTGGTAGACATAGTGCAAGATGTATTAATTGATCATCTGATGACACGCAATATGTCTGCTCATCCAATACTAGACCACCATCCAGGGTCCATTGCACGCTGCACGCTGAGTGGCAAGAGGAAATCTCAATGGCAGCACTTGGTTTAGGAAAAAGTTCTTTATTTGGATAAAAACAAGTTATGGGGTCCATCAAATATAACGCTGAAAATATCCCACAAACATGTTATGTCCAAGTCATTCTAGAAACAGCGCTCTGGACTCATGGCAAGCTACTGGTATTTGGCAGATCTTGAGACCAGGTCCACAGGTGACACCACAAGGAGAGGATTTCCACTATACACTTGGTAATACTCCAGGCACCATGACCACTTCAAATCTCCAGCGCTCGTCTCCACTCCTCCCCTGGCAGCATTTGGCTTCTGGATTTTAAGATTCAGGAAGAGCAGAGTGCTGTGGCGCCACTGAGCCCAGCTGGCCGCTTTTAACCAAGCAGTGGCACTCCTGCCCGTCAGCACTCCGCTTCTCCTTAATCTCAAACTTTAGAAGCCAGATGCTGCCGGGGAAAGAGTATAATCCAGCGCTGGAGGCAACTTACGGGTTAAACAATTAGTGAAGGGGTTAACCTCTTGAGGTAAGAGAACTTCATTTAGATGAAGTTGTTGTGGTGCCTGGAGGGTCCCTTTAATACATATAATACAGGATCTATCAATATTAGGGATCTTCACTCTGTCCTGAGATTGATGGGAGTCACACTCCGAAGGAGCAGTCGCTATCTGTAGCTGCCATCATTAATCCACCCCTCTCATTTACTGACACGTTGGGAAAAGGGCTACAGAGAGAAACATATCGGGGACTAGTCACTAAACAGACAATTGGAGTTAATTTAAAAATAATTGCAATCTGTGACAAACGCTGAACTGGAGAGATTTTCTAAATTATATATTTTGCCTATATTTTCCATTTTGTTTTTCAAATTATTTCTAATTTAACTTAAATTAAATTAACTTTAATGAATAAGTCCCTCCGCAACCAATATACAGACAGACAGACAGACTTCATTGTGCAGCTCAATCTAAATATATATATATATAAAGTATATTGTATTAAAATAATATAAAACTATATATTATATGGGTGTCTGTCTATCTGGCTGGATGAGCCTGTGATCCTTTGTGACAGTTCGATGTGACATCATGTGACATCACCCTTTATGGTCACAGCTTACAGCAGTCACTAGACACTGCTCAGACAGTTGACACTGCTTAGCTGTTGTAGTGATCAAGTTGCTAATGATGGCAAATAGAAACATTTTCTCGTGTTTTCCACGTTTGCGCTTTCGAAATGTAAGTAAATCATTTGGTTTCTTTAAGGTTCCAATTATATTAATAAGTAACTGAGAGCTATTACCCCAAACGCCAATATAATTCATGGCTGGGTCCAAAAGGAGAATACAGTGAGACCCATTTTATGATTATTAATGTGATTTACTGGAGGGGGAGTAGCAGATCTTTTATTTTATTCTTATTTTAATTAAGTTTAATCCGACTACAATGAAAAATGTTTATTTGTCGCAATAAATACTGGATTTTAAGGTAACGGTGTACACAATTTGCACAAACAATATTTGCTCCACAAGACACATTTTTCATTGAATATGAGTTATTTGGAATTGTGACCTCCTTCCCATGTTTACATAATTCTCCTCCGTCCCTGTCCTTAACTCCAGCCATCACTTCTTAGTGAGTTATAGAGACAGAGAGCGGAGTCACATCTTTGGTGTTAAATCGATCAAGAACAGGTTAACACTTATATGCAAGACTGCGCCTGGGCCTCCAGGCACCATAACAACTTCAATGAAATGATCACATGCTACACAAACTTAAGCCCATGGAATCAAACTCCCACTACTGTTGGGCGGCAGCAGTGGCTATAGTATTCATCAGCCCAAATACATAAGCAAAAATCAAAACATTATCTGCGCTATCCTAACCCTATGTACATTTCAATGATGATGATTTTAGTATTACTCCATTGGCCATTAAACTGTAAGCTCACCTGCCACGGCAAGGCAAACCAATTAGGTGAGTCCTACACAAGTTGTTATGGTGCCTGGAGTGTTCCTTTAAGTAGACTCATTTCCTGTATTTTAGTTTGTTTGTAGCTGTTTAAAACTTATTGCTGGCCCCTGTGGCAGCAACCAGGGGATAGATTGTAAAAGTTTTTGGTTTGTTTGAGCATTTTTCTTGCAAAGTGCCTTTTGTTTTCTAATTGTTTTTGTTTCTGCTTTTTCAGCGCGCCAGACGTCAGATACCTGATGATGTTGAACAGAAAGTAGATCGACTTCCAGGTATATTAAAACACTGTGTGTGATTGCTGTGTATATATGTAAGTGTATATCTATCGATATCCATGGAGTATTAGGGTAAACTGTTTAGTAATGATTTGCCCTCTTACCAGGGTTCTGCCAGGCACAGAAGCCAGACACCAATACCACCAGTCATTCAATGACTGAGAACATCGAATGAGCTCTCTCAACCAATGAATAACTCTCTGAGCATGGAATGTGCACAGAATTTACATTATGCGGCTCAGAACTCTCGTTACAGACTGGCTAATGACACTCAGCTAAATATCTTGTGTATGTTCAGACTACAAGTACCATAAGCACTTCAAATCACTGAAGTGGTCATGGTGCTTCGAGGAACCCTTTAACCTCTAGATTTCTATTGTTAGATGGTTACCTAAAGACAATGTACAGAATATACAAAGTTGAAATTTGTGGCACGTTAGATTGCAGAGTTAATTTTTCCGGGAAGGTAGTTTGCCTTATATATATTTCCAGTAGCATTGTGAGTCTCTCCTAAACCCAGCACCCCTTTTGTGCTTCCCCATACAGGGGGACAGCCTCCTACCCATAATCCACTACTGTCTGATACCAGAATATATCTGGAGTTTCAGCCAACCTTAATGTTCCCATTATTTATAATGACAATGCTGAGCATATCCCATAAACTCAGCAGGTGAGTATAGTTCAGCACTTGGCAGTAGTTTAACTCAGTAAAAGTCAAACTGTTTCTTGAGCTACGTTCTCCAGTCATGTTTTTAAATGAATGGAGCTAGTGGTTGCCACTCGTGTCAACATAACAAATGTTCTCCCCATAAAATCTGGAAAAGACGTCAGGTGTCGGGGAAGACTGAATGCATGGGAGGCATTACCTACTCTACTTAATGTAACCGTCTTATTTATTTATTGAGTGATACTGTCTGCTGACATTTCCAAATGTTGTATTTTTTTCTTGTAACTAATTCCCGGGATGTCCAGAGATCCGAGATGCTCCTAAAGGTGACACCAGCTCCCAGAAAGAGAACGCAAAGCTGAGTGCTTTGCAGAAAAAACTGGACATTGAGCTGAAGGTGAAGCAGGGAGCAGAGAATCTGGTTAAAGCATATTCCAATGATCCTCCAAAAGTAAGTCGGATACATTGACATTGAGTTTAATAAAAAAAAAAAAAAAAAAAAAAAAAATTCAATTGTTGGGGGAGGGGCAACACCCAAAACCCCCTTACACCTTTTCCATTACGTGCCTTTTACACCCTGACAGAGAGGTGATCCAAATTACCAGCTAAAATTCCCCGATATCTCTCACAGTGAAATAGTTGAAGCCATGCACTTTTTTAAATCAACCATGAAACATTTTTCTAAATTCTAAGTAGAAAGAATGCATGATTTTTATTGTTTTATTTTATTTTATTATTCTTATTCAATGATGCGTGTCTATAATTTAGTTTGCCTGCAAGGAAGCACTGTAGTGGGCCTGGTGCCCGTTACCCCAGATGCAAGCATTCCCGCTGCTGTATTTTGAGCCATAAAGGCTCTTGTATACTGAAAGGGAAACAAAGTGAACTGGATTTATAGTCCCTGCATGTTATGTATAAGGATTGCCTAACATAATAATAGTTTAATATCTGGGTGAAAATCATTGTTTGAGATCAATGAGAATCACACAGAGTCCACGTGTGTCCTGAGTTGTGAGTAGTTAGAGTTTATTTCCTAGAATGAGGTTAATTAATCCTATATCTCTTCATACAGTTTAATCAGCTATCTGACTGTTCTTATTACTGTTACAGAATGCCAAACATATTGCCGCTGCCCAGAAAAAACTTAAACGCAGTGAGAAAAAAATAGCCAAGTTGCGAAGTCGAATCCAGTCCCTTATAAAAGGTAAACGTTCTGTCCTCGTATGCAGCTTGAAAGAATATTAATGGGTAACAATTTGTGTGAGTTTTAGTTTTTAGAGTTTGGCTGTGTGTCTGGGCTATGAGATATTCTGTGAGCCAACTGTTTTTATATTTGATGATCCATAAGACACCTGTGGAGGTACAGAGTCCCGGGATGTAACTATTCTTTAAAGAAACAATCCGAGCACCATAACCACTACAGATCATTATTGTTATGGTGTCAGGAGTGCCCTAGTGGCTCCATTGTAAGGAGTCTAATTGTTTTTGAATGGCTCAGGGCTTAGATCAGGAGAGCTAAGAGAAGTCCGTCTGCCCGGCTCTCCAACATTAGTAGTGTACGCAGAGAGCTGCGCCTGGGAGGAAACAAACTGTTCAAAACTGCATTGACGTCTAATAATGTATTTCCAGGGCAGTACTTACACCATAACCACTGCAGTGAGCTTTAACTCTCTTATAAGGAGGTATAAGAGAGCTGTACATATCCCATAAACCTCTACACTCCAAGCTTTTATGAGGAAATGTGCAGCTTTTTCCAATTACATCGCCTTTACATTCCCTCTTAGAAGTGGGAGGTAAAGGGAGTAATGAGAAGGTGCAAACAAATATTATATTATTTCATAAAATTAAATATCCGACGGTCTATGCTTGGATATAGTGTTTTTTATTTTATTCTCTGTTGCAGTGAGCTTAAAATAATTGGAGTATTATTTATCACTGTGTATAATACACAATACTTACATTATATTATATCTCAACCTTTACAGAACAACCATCGTTACCAGCTCCGGAGACGGACATTAACACTGTTGCTCCTTCGCTGTTGGTGACGGACACACAGGAGCCAGAGCCGGCTGGGTATTCACTTTACATCTTTCTCATCAATGTTGTTAGGACCTAAATCCATCCCAGTTTACACCACCACACCTGCTGATTATCTATATGTCTGTCGTATGTTTGTCTACGGCTGTCTACCTTTGAATCACAGATACATTTGATGAGGCTGCCTACAGATTGCATGCTTGTGTTGCCAGATCTCCTTATCTTTGCAGGACTCCTGTGAATTCTGCATTCTGCCAGGCAGGGTGTGAGAGTGCTTTGGGTGTCACACAGGAAGCACAGAATGTAGAATTCTATACGGTGCAAAGACATAGAAATCGGCAACTCTAGTGAGAAGTATTCTTGGGGTGTCCTTTAAATAATGTCATGTTTATAGCAGCATTATTGTCAGATATAATGAGTATAGTGATATGACAACCAGATAAACTATGCTTTTCTTCCTTCTCATAGCGATTTTCCAATCTTACCTTTAAAACCAATTACCCTACCGGATGTGGAACATGACTTTGAGACACCTAGTCAAACAATTTCAGCTTATATTAAGATCCAGAATATACTGGCCCAGGTAAAGCTCTAAGATGTGCAAGTTGGTCTCTGACTAACAGTCGCTCTCACAAACTTTTAATAATATGGTAATTTAACAAAATCTTTTGCAAAATACTAATAAATGTGACATAAATCACCTTAATTGTTAGTGCATTAAGGCAAGTATTTGGTTTCCTTAAGGCTGATTATATTCTTATATAAAACGTACATAGAGAGAAATATATGCAAATACATTGTAGTATGTTTTAAGTATTAAATCGTTCTCGAATGTCTAACATTAGAGATGTGTCTCTCCCTCTCCTCTCCTGCTCGGACTAACACGGGAACATAAGCGCAAGTAGTGAAGAGCCGGCAGTGACTGGATTAGATCGTCAGCTAACACTCTCAGCCCATTGTGAGCAAAGGATAGAAATGTACTTACATTAGCTAACGATGGGCAGCCGACTCTCTCAGCCAATCACTGACGCCTCCTCACTGCTCGCACAACTTCTTCTACTTTAGCCTGAGCTAAAGAGACAGAGACAGGAGTCCCATCTTTAGTGTTAAATTGGTCAAAAACAGGTTAACAGTTACATGTAAGACTGTGCCTTTTTTGGTTTGTTTGAGCATTTTTCTTGCAAAGTGCCTTTTGTTTTCTAATTGATTTTGTTTCTGCTTTTTCAGCTTGCCAGAGGTCAGATACCTGATGATGTTGAGCAGAAAGTAGATCAACTTCCAGGTATATTAAAACACTGTGTGTGTGATTGCTGTGTGTATATATGTAAGTGTATATCTATCCATCTCCATGGAGACTGAACCAGTTCTAGCATTTTATAAAAGCTCTCTGTATTTTGTAACTTGGGGTAATATCCTCCCACAGTCTGGTAAGAGCGACCTGTTCTATTCCAGTTGGTGTTACAGTCTCTGTAACGCTGCTTTATTACATGTCCCTTATCCCTTCTCCCTATTTGGGAAGCACTGTAGCAGTTCCCCTAGCAAGACGTCCCTTCTCCTCTGACACCATGATGGCAGCTTCATTGCCGGCACATTGCAGAGAGAACGGAGAGTCACAAACTGTCAGATGAGGTATGAGTACAAAATATCTGCTAATTTATGTGACCCCACCCGACTCCCCCATCCTTAATGACACTCCCACTTATTCCACCTACACCCACCACACCCACACATGCCTCTTATCCGGCTAGCTTGCAGCCCGCCTCCTCCGGGCCTTGAAGTGTCTGTTTAAATAAAAGTTAGGTATTGTGTAGTTTTTCTAACCTTGATTGAACAATACTATCTGTAAATCACATAGTGATCTGTCTTTCTTTTTAATTTTCAGAGTCTCCAGAGACTCACAACTCTCTCCACACTGTCAAAGGCTCATCAACTAGTGATGGGTTCTCCACTGTTGACCTGAACTCTTCTACAAGTGACCTCTCATTGGAAAGTACTGGTGGGTCATAGCTGTAATAACTTGCTTTTTCATTTTACAATAAGGTGGATGTTTTACTTACTGTAAGACAGGAAATCATAACTTTTTGAACAGTTTTTGCACATATTTTGAATATGAGATTGTAGACTTTATTGAGCAACAGATCACCCACATTATATAGCGCGAAAACATACAGATTGAAATAAATAGTGCGGAGGAAGGCTGTGCCTCGTTAGTTTTACAGAAATATAAATGGGTCCCGTGCACATTTAACAAATAACTAAATGCAGAGTATTAAAGGAATACTACATACACTATAACAACCACAGCTATAGGATGTATGGTGCCTGGAGCATCCTTTTACCATCCCATTGTAAGATGTCAAACTTTTTTTTGTGTGAACCTGTGTTCTGTCAGGAACCTACGGCCACATCCGCTGCATTCAATGTTCTCCAACCAGAGAGATCCCTATAAAATCAAGTATGACCATTGATGGACCATGTTCATTGGCCAGAGGGGGCTCAGCTGACATATTGAAACTGGAAGGCATGTACATGGCGTCTTCCTGTGATGTCATCAAGCACGGGGAACTTCTAGCAGCTGGGATTTTTGTTGTTTACTCTGTATTTACCTTTTCTTTCAGTGTTTTTATACTCCTTGATTTAAAGCTACTCTCTGGGTCTATGTCATCTATTAATGTAACTGTCTTATTTATTTATTGAGTGATACTGTCTGCTGACATTTCCAAATGTTGTATTTTTCTTGTTACTAATTCCCGGGATGTCCAGAGATCTCAGATGCTCCTACAAGTGACACCAGCTCCCAGGCAGACAATGTGAAGCTGAGTGCTTTGCAGAAACAACTGGACATTGAGCTGAAGGTGAAGCATGGAGCAGAGAATCTGGTTAAAGCATATTCCAATGATCCTCCCAAAGTAAGTTGGTTACAGTTAAACTGAGTTTAAAAATAAAGAATACTTTTGAAAAATGTTGTTGGGGGAGAGAGGCAAAACCTAAAACCCCCTTACACCTTTTACATTACGTGCCTTTTACACTCTGACAGAGAGGTGATACAAATTACCAGCTAGAATTCCAAGAGTTTCCTGAGATCTCTCACAGTGAAATAGTTGAAGGCATGCGCTTTTCTTAATCAGCGATGAAGCATTTTATAAAATTCTAAGTAGAAAGGATGCACGCTTTTTTTATTGGTTTATTTTTGTGATTTTAAAGATTTTCCTTCCATAATGCGTGTCTATAATTTAGTCTGCCTGCAAAGAAGCACTGTAGTGTGCCTAGTGCCCGTTACCCCAGATGCAAGCATTCCGCTGCTGTATTTTGAGCCATAAAGGCTCTCGTATACTGAAAGAGAAACAAAGTGAACTGGATTTATCGTCCCTGCATGTTATGTACAAGGAGTAGTTACGTTTTATTTCCTAGAATGAGGTTAATTAATCCTATATCTCTTCATACAGTTTAATCAGCTATCTGACTATTCTTATTACTGTTACAGAATGTCCACCATATTGCTGCTGTCCAAGAAATACTTCAAGACAGCGAGAATAAAATAGCCAATTTGCGCAGTCGGATCCAGTCTCTTATAAAAGGTAAACATTCTGTCCTCGTATGTAGTTTGAAAAAATATTAATGGGTAACAATGAAAATGTATTTTATATTTTTGTGAGTTTTAATTTTTCGAGTTTGACAGTTTTTCTGTGCCGTGGGATATTCTGGGTGCCAATTGTTTTTATATATAGTGATCCTTTAGTCACCTGTGGAGGTACAGAGTCCCGGGATGTGACTACTCTTTAAAGAAACAATCCGAGCACCATAACCACTACAGATCATTATTGTTATGGTACCAGGAGTTCCCCCATTGTAAGGAGTCAAATTGTTTGTTTTTTAAAATGTATTTATTTATCTGCATTTTTATTCGTTTGTACAGCCGTTTGACATATACAATGGTTGCAGGCAGTTGAATGGATTGCACAGTACATTGGAGAAGCGACACATAAGTTGAAAGAGAGTGTAGTTCAGTTGTATATTAGGTGTGTCTAGTGTCAACCTCATACTTGATACAGTAGTGGCACAGCATCGGGGCACAGGCCTCACAACCTCTACCAGCTACCCAGACTGTCATAGCTGTCTTTACTGCATCACTGGAACTTAACAACAGGATACGATTGTATACTAATTTGCAAATACATTATGTAGTCGATATACAACTGTGTAAGTGTAGAGGTAAATCTTAAGGTAACACAATTTACAAAAAGAAAAAAAAAGGTAACTATAAACTAACGCTGCACATCTCTCATGGGTCAAACTGTATTTGAATGGCTCGGCAGGGCTTGCTTTGGGCTTAGTTCAGGAAAGCTAAGAGAAGTTCCTGCTTAGAAACATTCGGCTCTCCGGTGTTGTTAGTGGCTGCAGGGAGCTTCACCTGCGAAGAAAACAAACTGCTCAAAAACACATTGACTTCTAATAATGGGGCGCCAGGGCAGTACTTACACCGTAACCACTACAGCGAGCTTTAACTCTCTTACAAGGAGTTATTAGAGAGATCTGTATGTATCCCATAAACCTCTACACTCCAAGCTTTTATGAGGAAATGTACAGCTGTTTTTTTCAATTACATCGCCTCTGCACTTCCTCTTAGAGTAATGAGAAGGTGCAAAGAAATGTTATATTATTTCATAAAATTAAATATCAAAAAGTCTATGCTTGGATATAGTGTTTTTTGTTTTATCTCCACTTTGAGGTGAAAATTATTGGAGTACTATTAATCACTGTGTATAATACACAATACTTACATTATATTATATCTCAACCTTTACAGAACAACCATCGTTACCAGCTCCGGGGACGGACATTAACACTGTTGCTCCTTCGCTGTTGGTGACGGACACACAGGAGCCAGAGCCGGCTGGGTATTCACTTTACATCTTTCTCATCAATGTTGTTAGGACCTGAATCCATCCCAGTTTATACCACCACACCTGCTGATTATCTAGATGTCTGTCGTATGTTTGTCTACGGCTGTCTACATTTCAATCACAGATACATTTTATAAGGCTGCCTACAGATTGCATGCTTGTGTCGCCAGATCTCCTTATCTTTGCAGGACTCCTGTGAATTCTGCATTCTGCCAGGCATGGTGTGATAGTGCTTTGGATGTCACACAGGAAGCACAGAATGTAGAATTCTATACGGTGCAAAGACATAGAAATCGGCAACTCTAGTGAGAAGTAATCTTAGGGCATCCTTTAAATAATGTCCGGTATATAGCAGTATTATTTTCTAAAATATAATGAGTATAGTGATATGACAACCAGATAAACTATTCTTTTCTTCCTTCTCATAGCGATTTTCCAATCTTTCCTATGAAAGCAATTGTCCTACCGGATGTGGAACTGGACTTAGAAATGCCTCCTGCTCCAAGTCAGACAGTTTTAGATAACATTCAGCACAACATTTCAGTATACATTGAGTTCCCGGATTTCCTGGCTCAGGTAAAGCTCTAAGATGTGCTGGTTGTTCTTTACCCCTAAACTTCATCATTAAATGAGCACTCTGTGTACAATAGCCATTACAGTACAGTGAAGTAGTTATGGTGCAATGAGTCCGTGGATATTAACCCAATTTTTTTTGTTAAACCATTTAGGAGAATTTTGACAAATAGGGGATGATTATGTAGAATTTTATTTATTGTCCTATAAATGTTAATTCCATCCAAGCTGGACAGTTGTGATGGGCGGATGTTAGCTCAGAGCTCTCAGCCAATCAATACCATCCAGCTTTCCTAACATTGTCATTTATAATACAGAAGTGTTACTTCCTCACTATCAATGTGGCTATTACAAGCAGCCACATGTTTCATTTCTTGATTGTTTGAGTTAATGAAGTCTCGGTTTAGTTATTAAATCAGAGCATCTAATGCAGGGGTTCTCAACCCAGTCCTCAGGACCCCCTACCAGTCCAGGATTTGGGGATTACCTGGTTGTGTCTAAGGTGTTTAGAAAAAGGGGAAAAAAACACCTTAGACTCTAAACACCTTAGACTCACCCAGGTAATCCCTAAACCCTGGACTGGTAGGGGGTCCTTGAGGACAAGGTTGAGAACCCCTGGTCTAATGGGTTATGAAAGGCTAACCGTCGCTTTAATATTATACTAACTTAACCAAAAAGTTTCATTGGAGCAAAATACTAATAAATGTGACATAAATCACCTAAAGTGTCAGGGCAGTAAGGCAGGTATTCGATTACCTCAAGGTTCAGTATATTCTGATATAAAACATATATATATATATAGAGAGAGAAATATATAGAAATATAGTGTAGTTTTAACATGACAATTAAATGTACATATATTGTACAGACACAAAAGAAAAGCACAACAAAAAGTGTGCTAGTGCTTTGACCCAAAGGCCATTTACCTCTAATCAGTCCTTATGTCTTCTCCTTGGCTGGTCCACATGCCCCCTATGCCGACGTTGATGGTTGACCTCGGCTAAATCTAGTTCTTGTAGTTCTTGTTTTAACTACCTGTCAATCATCGATATAACCTCTAACAGAGAAAACATAGTGAGAGAGGAGACATTAGACAATGCTTCTATTTCTCCTCCTTAGCCATTTCCTAAATCTCAGGTAAACAGAGAATCTCAGGGGAAATGTTTTTAGCGTGTTATTCAATGTTATACATTGCAGAGAAGTAACACTTCTCAAAGAAAAAAATGCTTTTATTATGTATGGTTTAACTTTCCAGGATTACGAAGAAGGCCACAAATATACCAGCGATAACGAACACATTACAGCAAACCCAACACCAGACGTTATACGTGAGCCTGATAGGACAGTTTCCCCTCTGGATAACAGTATTCGTGAACCTTCCAAAACATCTAAGGACGTGCGGTATGATTACTTACCAGGAGCGTTTTATTCTAAGTCTTTGTTTTTATTGTGAGGGGTGTATGGGACATTTTAAATAATTTCTAAAATGTCCCCTTTTCTTGGCAGTATTCGGCCCCGAATTCCTCTCACCATGGAGGACTTCAAGCTCCGCTCTGTGCTGGGTAGAGGAAGCTTCGGAAAGGTAAGTTTAAGGTGGAATTCCAATTCTAGTTGGATATAACGGATGTCTTAACAGATGCCGCACAACACTTTATTTATTTTAATTTCAGGTTCTACTGGCTAAGTACAAGAACACAAACAAAATGTACGCCTTGAAAGTCATGAGAAAAGCGGACATAGAATCATCACCTAAGCTTGATAGGTCAGTAAATGAAGAACAATTCATTGTTTTTGGGCGGATGAGGTTCTGTTTTCTGTCTTTTGTTTGTCATTTGTTTGGGAGATCAGGGGAAAATTAGTTTTAACTTTTATTTTTCCTTTCCAGCCTTCTGTGTGAGAAGCGCGTATTTCAAGCTGTGACCAACAGGCGCTACCCATTTCTAATTAACTTGTTCGGGTGTTTCCACACTCAAGACCACATCATTTTTGCGATGGAATATGCTGCTGGGGGCGACCTAAGCACACTCCTTAACAACAAAAGGCGTCCCTTTCCAGAATCCAGAGCTATGTGAGTATAAGCTACAGGTCTAATCCAATGTTCTGCAGATGGGCTACAAATTCCATAAATTCTAGTTATTTATACCTGTTTATACCAGGAATATCACACAACATCACTGGGACTTGGCTATTTTTCCTCGTGCCCGGGTACTGGTATATCGATACATTAGTGACACTACTAATTTGTAGCTACTGTTCCCACAGTGGCATTTCACTCTGTTAACAGGCAGTGTAACTGTATCACTTCAGGATTTCTTACAACAGTCATTTGAATGAAGTGTAACTGTATCACTTGAGGATTTCTTACAACAGTTATTTTAACTAAAATGTGTTTGTATACCCCCATTTTTACCTATTTACATTAAAAGTGACGTTTTTATTATGTCCTTTTTTGCGATCTCCCCGAGCCCAACCTATCCTAAGGTCACCCCTCTATAACGAGGCAACTACCACTCTGCAGGACACTCTATCATTTATTCTGTCCCTTCTCCTGTCTCCCTTCCTTATTGTTTAATCACACAACATTTTTTTTAATCCTGATTATTTTGTTTATAAGAGTAAAAAGAAGATGAAACAATAAGGAAAAACAATGCCCATTATATTAGAACAGTAACAACATCATTAAAACAGAATTTGACAAATTATTTATAAAAGACAGACTCAAATAAGAGATGAAGTAGAGCCACAAGTAACCAAATATAATGGAAGAGGAAAGATAGCACCGTGGGTTTTAGAATGCAAATAAACATGGTTAGATATTAACAAACCTATTCTGTATTAAAAATGACTTCAAACTGTATAAATGAATATATATCCCCTGAGCTGCTGTATATCTGCTTGCTGTATGTGCCCAATGCTGTATCAGTGCGGATACATCTGGCCACATACACCGCTGTGTGCACCAACTATAGCCAACGGCCTTGGAAGCATCGGCATTGGTGAATGGAACCAGCTGTAAATGCTAAAAGACCAATCACCATTGTATCAGCTGATAACTAACCACCAACCAGCAGTGAGAGAGAATAAGGAAACCCGGGATTTAATGTAATATGTCAGAACACAGAGTGATTTAGGAATATACGGAATTAAACCAGTTAATAATAAAACACTGCGTCATCTAGAAAGTAACAGATTTATTTATTATTCCCAGATTTTTTTCTGCCTGTGTCGTCCTGGGACTTGAGTTCTTACACGAACAGAAGATCGTCCACCGGTAAGATTATAGAAAGAGACTACACATGGAGTGTCAGTGATATTTGTGTTATTGTATTTAACCCTGTTTGTTTATAGTAAGTTATTCACGTTAACAATTTAAATAGCCTAAAGAGTGAATCCTAATCCTAAATTCCTCTATTGTTAAAAATTAATAAAACTTAATGTTCTGTATTTTAATATAGAGACCTGAAATTAGAGAATATTGTTCTAGACGAAAAAGGGTTCGCAAAGATCACAGACTTTGGTCTTTGCAAAGAAGGTAAATATCATTTTATAGTTAAAACATATTTTTTTCATACAAGCTCACGCTTAGTAATTTTAAAATGTCCCAGCAATATCAGAGTTAGCTTTCATAAATAACATGTTAATATATAAAATTATGTGTATACAATCTCTGATTCATTCCAAAAGGAACTCTGTAACAGTAAAAGTATGTATTTTTGAATTTAAAGTGTCCATGGGGTCTTTCAGGTTATGGGGCCCCCCTTTTAAACTAAAATGTTTTTACTCACCTACTATCCAGGGCTGGGCAGGCAGTGTCGGATGCACACACACATTACACACAGCCAGCACACAGCACATTCAGATCCCACACAGCCACCACGCACACTGTGGGGGATACACACACATTACACATAGCCAGCACACAGCACATTCAGATCACACACAGCCACCACACACACTGTGGGGGATACACACACATTACACACAGCCAACACACAGCACATTCAGATCACACACAGCCACCACACACACTGTGGGGGAACAGAAGGAGGTAAATGGGGAGGGCAGAGGGTGAGACACCATACTTAGGGCTCCAGGTAGGAAACCCCAATTATTCCAATTGAAATTATTAAAGCAAATTGGGCTACTGCTTTAGTCCTTTATATTTTCACACCCCTGTGGTTACCGACATGAGAGAGCCGTGTCTGACAGCATCCCATAAACACCTGCTGGGTAAAGGATTATGGAGTGTAGTCAATCTCCACTGAATAGTATGAAAGCCCCCTCTTATTCCAGGCATGTTTCCTGCAAAACTAAAACTCTCAGCAATATCTATTCACTATTATTCTTATAGGAATATTTGATCCGATACAGAAACATGTCACCAGTTATCAGCCGTGATTTAACCTGTTAGCATGATCAAATAATATTACAGATCAGTCTAACTGAAAGTCATTCCCAAATGTAATTTGCTAAAACTGAATATCTTCAATTTATATACAATTCTATTTTCCTTATTTCTCAGGAATCGGATACGGAGACACAACCGGGTCCCCTCGTGGAACCCCGCATTACGTAGCTCCTGAAGTGTGCAAAGGCAAGCCGTACACAAGAGCTGTAGACTGGTGGAGCTTGGGGGTGGTTATTTATGTAATGCTATCTGGAAAGGTAAGAACAGACTTTCAATAAGAATCTGTAAACAGATTTATTTACTGCTAATCCAGAGAGACTCTACCAATTTAACCCCTTAAGGACCGGACTGTTTTTGCGATGTTGTACATTTGCGACCAGGCATCTTTTTACACTTTTGTGGTGTTTGTGTTTAGCTGTAATTTTCCGCTCTCTCATTTACTGTTCCCATACAAATTATATATTGTTTTTTTCAGGACAAAAGGGGCTTTCTTTACATACCATTATTTATATAATCTCATGTAATTTAATTTTTAAAAAATGAAAAAAATATGATGAAAAATTGAAAAAAATACATGTTTTTTTACTTTTATGTGAAAAATCTTTTATTCATCTACAAAAGCGAATGAAAAAAACTGCTAAATAGATTCAAAATTTTGTCCTGAGTTTAAAAATACCCAGTGTTTACATGCTTTTTGCTATTTTTTTGCATGTTATAGGGCTATAAGTACAAGTAGGATATTGCGGTTTCAAAACATACATTTTTAAAATGTATCAATAGTGACATTGTAACACTATTATCTGTCATAAATCGCTGAATAACACCCCACATGTACATATTTTTTTTAAAGTAGACAACCCATGGTATTCAATATGGGGTATGTCCAGACTTTTTTAGTAGCCACTTAGTCGCAAACAATGGCCAAAGTTAGCGTTCATATTTGTTTATGTGTGAAAAAAGTAAAAAACTAAATTGAACGCTAATTTTGGCCAGTGTTTGTGACTAAGTGGTTACTAAAAAAGACTGGACATAACCCAAGGTATTGCAAATGGGGTGTCTTCTTTTGCAAATGGTATGCCATCATGGGGGTAATTCTCATTCCTGGGCTACCATACGCTCTCAAAGGCAACGTAACCAACCTGGCCATTTTCAATGTAAAAATATTTGACCCATATATTTGACCCTGTAACTTTCAAAAACGCTATAAAACCTGTACATGGGGGGTCCTGTTCTACTCAGGAGACTTTGCTGAACACAAATATTAGTGTTTCAAAACTGGAAAATGTATCACAACAATTATATCATCAGTAAAAGTGCTGTTTGTGTGTGAAAAATGCAAAAAAAGTCACTTTCACTGACAATATCATCGCTGTGATATGTTTTACTGTTTTGAATCACTAATATTTGTGTTCAGCGAAGTCTCCCGAGTAAAACAGTACCCCCCATGTACAGGTTTTAGGGTGTCGTAGAACGTTACAGGGTAAAATACAGTGATAGCAAATTAAATTCTCTGTACTCTCGGCCTGGGTTGGCAGGCAGGTCCCTTAAATTGCAATCAATAAAATAACTTAATTATGTAAAAATATTACATAAATACGCACGTAGAATTTAAATATATATGCATATTTATATATTTGAAGTCTACGTGTATATTTATATAATTATTTATGTAATTTTGTATATGGACATATGAATAGTTCGCATTCTTTTTATTTATTTATATATACATAGATATATATACAATTTCATTCTAAGTGTATTTTGATATAAATATATATATATATTAATATCAAAATACAGTTAGAATAAAATTTCGTATAGATATATAATTTTTTTTTAATTTTTTATTATTATTTTTAATTTTTTTAATTTAATTTAAATTATTTATTATTCGTATTTTATAATAATATATATATACAATATATATAGTTATTATATATATTATATATATACGTGTGTAAATTAATTATAAGTGTATTTTTATATTAATATATGTACATATTAATATAAAAATACACTTAGCATGACATTATATATATGATATATAGACATATATTATATAGGTATAATATATGTCTATATATCATATATATACACATATATTATAATATTTTATTTTTTTTAACTATAACTTTAATTTTTTTTTTTGATTTTACAGTTGCAGGGAGACTGCCTGTCAGCACAGACAGTCCCCCTGCAGGCAGAGACTAGGACACCTATTGTGACCATGTGGTCGCCCTGTTGGGCGATCACATGGCCACAGGGGTCCTAAACCGCCATGGGGAGACTGTCTGGGCTGCAGGCAGTCTCCCCACACCGGGAGCACCGCCGATCGCCGCCGGGGGAACGACGGCGATCGGGTAAGTACATTTTAAATTTAGGACGGTTCAGGACCGTCGTCGGTCGGCAAGTGAAAAATGCCGATGACGGTCCTGAACCGTCCAGCGTCCTTAAGGGGTTAAACAATCACCCTGCACACCTAAAGCACTATAGCTTGCTGAAATGCTTTATTTGTGCAGAGTGTGTTCATTTTCATTTTACAAGCGTACAGATTTCAATGTAAATCATCACCTTGATATACACCCCTGGCTGCCAATCATACAAATGGTTGTGTTACTTCCTGGTTTGGTTAGATCTGTGAAGCTAATATCAGGAGGAAGCAATTGCCCAGAGCACCTGCCTTGCAAAGATTCCTCATTGAGCTGCATTGGGAGGCTTGTGATTGGACAGTCACAGAAAGTCTGGGTGGGGTAAGAAGGGGAGTGATTGCAAAGGCTGCAGACAAGAGACCTGTAGTTTTTGCAAGCTGTTTTTTGATATTACAATATTAATATTACATCCCAACATTCCTCTGCATATGAACCCTTTCCCTTCCCAAAATAGATCCTGAGACAGATACATTGCTAGTTGTTATCACCACCCAACAACTAACCCCTGGCCCCTGGTTCGCCATGTCGTACTTTCATACACCCGCACCACACACCTTTGATGCATGCTGATTTACACATTGTCCCATCCTTACTACTAACATTCGAAAAACCATAAACTATTCAATTATGGCTCAGCAGCAGATTCCAGTATTTTACAACTTTACAAACTAAAATTGAGTTTTTTTTTACTGTATTTTTTTTCTCTAGTTTCCCTTTGAAAGCCATGATTTGAAAAAGTTAACTGCGAGTATCATCAAAGGAAAATTCATATGTCCAGAATTTCTATCAAGAAACTCAACTTCAATAATAAAACAGGTTAGTCGCCACACGTTTCGTGTTTAATAAATGTAATAGATTATATGAGCCATGATCAAACCGTTCATGGACCATTGATGAGGGATGTTTATCCTGGCGAGCTGCCTTAGGATGAATGAATTCTAAGTTCTTGGAGGTTTCAGGATTAGACGCAAGGCTCCATGCAGAGGGTCTAATCAGTACAGTGATTTATGACATCACATCCCAGCATCTTGCATCATTACCTTATATGAATGGTCTGACAGATAGTGATATAAAGTGTGTAGAAAAGAATGGAGGTTCAGATAATCTTTGGGAGAGGGAATGTATCAGTTTTTTTATTTTGTCTTTTCACAATAGTAATCTTATTTGTCATGCACATATCTCAGTACAAGATATACATCTTTAATTGAATGTACCTAGCTGTGTGTATTAATGCAGGTAACAAAACATTCATTATTACTGAGAATATTCTTATATTCTCATTGTATGACACCTATAATGATTCATTATTCATTACCCATAAGACACTAATATTCCATATTTACATGACATAAAGCGCCCGCTAGCGTCCTGTATAAAAATATAGTTATGGGTAGTTGGCGCAGGGTAGATCCAGACACCAGTCTTGGATGGGGAACTATGCCAGATTGTTTTTATTGTGAAGAGGCAGATAGATTGCAATATGACATCAAGGAACACCTTGTGCCGTGCTCACATAAAGTACCACCCACGTACGTACATTGCTACCACCACACTTTTCTTTTTTTCTTTGTTGTCCCATCAAGCATAACTCATAAAGTGCAGGGAAGATGGCTTGGAAAAGTCAACAGCCTCCTCCGTGTGTCGAGCTCAGAGCACCTCTGTTCACTCTCTACAGTCTCTAATTTACTTGCCCCATGCACTTATTTATTGCCATGCCACTCCCTCATGCCACTTGCCCTACCCACTGTCTGCTTGCACGTATCGCTTGCCCCGTCCACTCCATCTGTGCCCATGTCATATATTAATCCTTCACATGCCCCATCCACTTGCGGGCCCATTTCATTCTCACCATATCAACAACCCAGTCTGCTCCCTACTTTCCTTCCTCTATATCACTAATCCATCAATTAGTTCCTCATGTCATTGAAACTGTGCCACTTCTCCGTGCCAGTTCCCACCATACATCACTTAGCTGGCCTCAAAAATAAAAAGACAATATTAATAAAGAAATGGCAGTGCAATTAATCAAACCAACTTACTTACATCATGAGTCTCTCCAGCAAGCTCTCCTAGAGGTCCATCATGTTGGTTCTATTCCCAAGGGGTATTAAAAGAGGTTGCATAGGGCATTGTCACATACTCCGTCCACTCTCTCTAACATGTGAGTAGGAGAAAATGCTTTCTTTCTCGCACGCAAAGACCCTGAGATTTGAGGGTAGACAATGAATCTGGTATTTGGCTTGCAGCTTAGAGGGAAAACACCTGCCCCCCTCCGCTATCCATACCTGGGTTGCAGACAGACATTGGTTGACCTGCCTATATTTGGAGCCCTACTGTAGCAGTACTTACCCTCTCCAGGGGCCGGCCGGGGTCCTCTCTTCTCGCCGCGCACGTTCCTGCTCCTGCACGAGCCGCGCGGGGCTCATCCAACGACGAGATCAGTCAGGCGGGCGCGTCTCGGGCACGCTCTTAAAGGGACAGTGGGAGACTAAATTACTAAATGGGTTTCTCAAATTATTATAGGCGTTTTATTAAAGGGTTTTCTGCCATTGTAGCACCTATAACCAGAATGACCAAAAGGATGGTAATACTCATGTCTGGAAACCAGAAGCACTTGAGGCCTTTGAATTCCTGAAGGTTTCATTTGCCTCTGCCCCTATTTTACAGCATCCTGTCCCTTCACTACCCTTTATTCTTGAAGTTGATGCTTCTGAGATTGGGGTAGGTGCTGTCTTGTCTCAAAGAGATTCACCCGAAAAGCCGTTACACCCTTGTGGCTTCTTTTCCAGAAAGATGTCCAAAGCAGAAAAGAATTATGATGTAGGCAATCGCGAACTCCTTGCTATCATTTTGGCGCTCAAGGAATGGAGACATCTACTAGAAGGTACTAGGGATCCCATCCTCATTTTAACGGATCACAAAAACCTCTCCTACCTTAGTGAAGCAAAAAGATTGTCTTCTAGGCAGGCCAGGTGGTCTCTGTTTTTGTCTCATTTTAATTACATAATCACATACAGACCAGGTGATCGTAATACTAAAGCTGACGCTCTGTCCAGACAATTCGAGACTACTGACAAACTAGAAATTGATGTTACCCCTGTCATTCCTCCCGACAGAATAATAGCTACTACTGTTCTTTCTATTTCTTCTTCCCTCTTACAAGCTATACAGGCTAAACAAACCATGGCTCCTGGAGAGAGGCCTGCTGATAAACTGTTCGTTGATATCCCCGAGAGACGGGACATTATGTCATTGTATCATGACACAAGAACTGCTGGACACCCTGGTATTTCTAAAACGTTATCAGCAGTTTCTAGATACTTCTGGTGGGCTTCCTTACGCAAGGACATCACCGATTACGTTAATGCCTGTACTACTTGTGCCAGTATGAAGTCCTCCCACAGAGTTCCTTGTGGGTTGTTGCATCCGTTGCCCATACCCGAGAGGCCTTGGTCCAATCTATCCATGGATTTTGTTGTTGAATTACCCCCTTCGAATAATAAAACTGTCATCCTGATGATAGTGGATCGTTTTTCTAAGATGGCTCATTTTGTGTCTCTTGTCAAATTGCCCTCATCCAAGGAACTTGCCTCTATCTTTGCCAGGGAGGTGTTTCGGTTGCATGGTATTCCCACTTCGATCGTGTCCGATAGGGGTAACCAGTTTATCTCCAGATTCTGGAAAGCATTTTGTTCAGAGATGGGTATTTCTCTCTCGTTTTCTTCCGCTTACCACCCCCAGTCTAATGGAGCTGCTGAACGTGCCAACCAATCTCTAGAGCAGTATCTTCGTTGTTTCGTGTCCCACCATCAGAACAATTGGGCTGACCTTCTTCCTTGGGCTGAGTTTGCGCGTAATAATGCTGCTCATGAATCCTCCGGTAACAGCCCTTTTTACGTTGTTTATGGCCGGCATCCCGTGGTTCTTCCAGCTGCATTCTCCTTACAGGGCATGCCAGCTCTGGACGAACATTTGGCTGGTTTACGTAATACTTGGGAGCAGGTTCAGTGTTCTTTGGTGGATTCCGCTGCTCGCCAGAAGGTTCAGGCAGACAAGCATCGCAGGGCGGCTCCATCCTATGCTGTGGGGGACCGGGTTTGGCTTTCTACTCGCAATATTCGTCTTCGTGTGCCTTCTATGAAGTTGGCTCCTCGTTTTATTGGTCCTTTTCGTATCTTGCATGTGGTTAATCCTGTTTCGTATGCCTTGGATCTTCCTAGGAATCTACGCATTCCTAACGTGTTTCATACCTCCTTGTTAAAACCCCTCCTGTGCAACTCGGTATGTTCCTCCTCCCCCTCTGGTTTCTGTGGAGGGCCATGAGGAATTTGAAGTGGCTGCTATACTCGACTCTCGTTTTCTTCGGGGTCGCCTCCAATATCTGGTACATTGGAAGGGCTATGGCCCTGAGGAACGCAGTTGGATTTCCGCTGGCGCTGTTCACGCTCCTCGCCTTGTCCGTTCTTTCCACGCTCGCTTTCCTGCCAGGCCTGCTCATCCCCACCCAGTGGGCGTGTCTTCGGGGGGGGGGTACTGTAGCAGTACTTACCCTCTCCAGGGGCCGGCCGGGGTCCTCCCTTCTCGCCGTGCGCGGTCCTGCTCCTGCACGAGCCGCGTGCGGCTCATCCAACAACGAGATCAGTCAGGCGGGCCCGCCTGACACTAAGAGCGCGCCGCGCGTCTCGGGCGCGCTCTTAAAGGGACAGTGGGAGACTAAATTAGATTCAGTCTCCCATTGGCCCCTGTCATGCCACGTTCCCCATACACTCACGTTTTGGGGGCGTGGATATGACAGGGGCCAATCAAAGTGAACATTAGGGTATTTATACTCACCTGTTTCCTTTGCACCTTGCCCTATCGTGGTTTCTGTTCAGTTCCCTTTAGTGCTTGTTGCGTTCAGTTGGTTTTTTGGTGCTTGACCTTGGCTTTGTTCCTGACTCCGTTCTCTCTTTATCCTTGCTTGTTTATCCTCCTGTGTACCAGTCCCCGGCTTGTTCTACTTTACGCTGTCTCTCCGTCCCCTTGACCTCGGCTTGTTCTGGACTCTGTCTTTTCTTGTACTCGTCTAAGTCCGGCCATTCTAAGGTCCGGTAAGACGAATCCTGTTTTCTTGTCTCTTGACTATCTGGACTATTCCTGCGTGTTGGGGTATATTACCGTGACACCTACATTGATTTTAAAAACAGGCACCTAGCAAGCAGTAACCATGAATCATGCCAGCAGTCTGGACAATCTCTGGGCAGCATTGACATGTTGTGTACTTATTAATCTCTGTATTAATGTACACAGCGTGAGTGATAAAGGCATCCGTTACTCTACCTGCAGGGAAAATGCATGTAATTCTGATGTTTATTATTAAAATTAACGATATGCATATTAAAAAAATTCCCTTTTACAGCTTCTCACTAAAAAAGTAAAGGCACGACTAGGAGCCAGCAAGAAAGACGCCCAGGACGTTAAGGAGCACCCTTTTTTCGAAGTACGTACATTTTAAATAGAACATGATATTTATTTATTTATTTTTACTTAAATTGGTTTAGTCACAAAAATATATATTTCTGATCATTTACTTAAGATGAAATCTAAAATAAAAGATAATTTAGGATAAAGTAGGGTCTGCTTTGTCTTAGGGTCAAGTCCGAGGTGGACAAAAGGTCGAACTTCTGCTGTGAAGTTTTGTCAGTTCCCACATCCCAAGTGACAGAGTCCCTTTACATTAGAATTATAAGGAAAGCCTCATTCTCATAGCTAAATGAGCATGCTAAGTTAGTTGCGTGTTTAAAAAAACATACAGTGTCCTATGAGTTTCTGCATTTACATCCATTCAAGGAATCAGAGTAAAATCATACCCAGCTCTGATCACGCAGAACCTGAAGCAGTGAGTGTGTTATTACTTTCTGGGCCTCAAACTTTACCTCAATAAACACATCACCAGTACTTACTGTGCCAGGAAAAGAGGGAATCTCACCAAATAAAATATGATTAACAGATTACTATCCCACCAGCTCCCATTAAAAATCCCTATGTGAAGAATGGATTGGGGCAAACTGGAAACCTGCCTAGGGGCCCTTGGAATCTTAATCATTGTCTGACTCCTAGTACCATAACCACTGCAACATGATGGCACCCTCCCATTTGTGAATAATATGACAGCTTACCTGGGGTCTGCAGGGCACTGTTTGCAGCCAGGTCATTGGCTGAGAGTGTTAGCTTAGTATTCTCAGCCAATGAGTACCTCCATGCACCACCAGGCTAGGAGAGTGCAGCGAGCTTCCGGGCTGCAGAGGAGAAGGTGGATCCCAGGTAAGTTCTTAAACCATTCACAAGCAGTTTGACTACTCACACTAGTAGGGGGGCATGGAACTCATGGCACCATAACCACTACATCTGGATGTAGTAGTTATGGTGCTTAGACTGTTCTTTTAAGGCAATTTGAGGATTAGTTTTCAGACTCTCACTGGGATCTGTACAGAATGTAGCTTTTTGGGCATATTATCTGTAATTCTGTGTTTTATATAGTTATTTTACTGATTTATACAATGATGTACATTTCTTTCCAGCAAATAGACTGGGCTGCATTATTATTAAAGAATGTGAGGCCACCATTTTTGCCCGACATTCGTGGAGCTGAAGACGTCAGGAACTTTAGTTCTGCGTTCACCTCGGAATATCCTATGTTAACTCCTCCAAAAAAGCGAGCTGAAATACCGTGCTATGAGGCAGAGGCATTTTTGGATTTTAATTGGAGGGTTGATTGGAATTAATAACAGACACAGACTTTAATAAAATATACAGGAGGAAACGGCTGAGATGGTGGAACAAAGCAGCCTTAAACACAAACCCCCTCTTAAACTGAGATCTATGTTCTATACCATTGTACCCGAAGACCGAAGAGCCACCACCCACCTCTATGCTAAGGCCCAGGACTAGGAATATAATCATAACATGGAAGATAAACAGTGGCATAAATTATTCATAGCACACAAACAACATACATTAGGCACATCACACATAGAGCTCACCAGGAAAGTTCTGTATAGATGGTACATGGTCCCAGTAAGACTTCAACACAGCGACCCTAAAAAATCAGCAATTGACTGGAGATGCTTAACAGAAACTGGAACGATGTTGAATGTATGGTGGACATTTTCTAAAATTAAGATGTTCTGGAGGTCAGTTATTTAACTAATATCCCCCTGCACAACAAAAATTGTCCTGAAGCCTCTACCTGAGATGCACTTGCTTCTCCTTGTCCCACCAAAATTATCAAATACCTTATATACCATATCATATTAGCGGCTTTGACTGTCATAAGCAGAAATCTACTTTGCAACCTGCAATTGAAACGTATTTAAAAATAAGAGCCAACCAAACTATATTAAATAATGGCAAGACAGTGAAACACTCCCAAAATGTTTGAATTAGTGGTATGAACTTTTGAAAAAAATAAAATAGGCGGGGCCTGAAGATATCCGGACGCCCTTTTGATACATCTGCTACTATTAATGGTAGACTTGACCCGGAGCACCGAACAACATGACCATATCATTAGTCCTGTTCTTCCACTGCCCAGGAATGCAATCCGCCCATCCGGATCTCTGGCCTATTGAAGCCCACAGGTCGACGGCTTGGACAGGTGACCGATCTCCAAACTAGGACTGCATGCCCTGAAGCTACTTGATTGCAGCACTGCCACCCCCTTGGACTGGTGGGGGATATCCTGGTCCCCGTTGAGGAACTTACCCATCTGCCAAGACAAACAGTCTCTGCCATTTCTGCAACAATGTGTTATCCAGAAAGGCCGCCGAGCCGCAAGCTACCTCATGCCAATGAGTCCAGAGACTATGATGTGGATGGAGAGCTTTGAGTTCTGGCTTTGTTGAAGCTGCAGATCTCGCAATCCCACCATACAAGATCCTCACCCGATTCAAGAGTCGTTCCAACTCACAGTCCCTCCTCTGGGCAGGGGGCCCACATAGACCAGAATCCACCACACGGTCCATATACTCATAAGGTACTCAGAGCCCCAAGGACCCCATGAGCTTGTGATCCTTCTGCTTGGAAAGACATGATCAATGGACTTATGGCAGTGGCTCCCTTTCAAAGCCCAGTCATTCCTATTGAATACAAAAGTAGATGTTTCCTTGTAGCCTACCTGTGGCATAGGCTGAAGATGTAGGGCAGAGGTCTTGCAAATATCTGCAATAGCTATTTAGCACTACAGAGTTCTTACGTTCCCTTTATATATATATTCTCAATGTTATTGCATTTCCTCAGCTACTTAATTACTGAACAAGCGTATACCTCTTTGTTATATATTCCTACGTGTGTATCTAGACTTTCTCATGGGCCTAATAGCCGCTCAAGCCACCATTTTAGACATACCTAGACTGCCTTTGTTAAATCCTAACACTAGCGCTGTCCTCTCATGTTCCATGCTGTGCTTAGTGCTATATATACTGTCACAATCCTTACGATGAATTTAACAATATAAGCAAGTTAATCTTGTCTTATATTAGAAAAAAGTGCAGCTTTTCTTGTACCATAAGTAATTACTAACATGTACTACTGCACTTTAAAAATAAAGAATGTAAAAAAAAAAACTTCTATGAATGATGATCCACCATACAGTCAACACTCCGCCAACCATGACCATGCCTTCTATGCCTTGAAGGTAACAAGAAAGGACTTGTAATCTAATTACTAACAAACACTGTACAATATCTACATAAAGACACTATGACAGATGTGACAAAAACGTATGTGACACAAACCTATAATGGCATTACTATGTAATTTCTATTTTCTTTAATAAACAGTTCAATAAAGAAAGAGAAGTAACGTGTTGTTTTTTGTTTAATTAAATGTTTTATTGAACAGGGTTATTCAGTAAAATGAGAAGTCAAAGTGGATTTGAAAATAAAGGTCAAATTAGCTGAAATAGAAACACCCTCCAAGCCATCTATGAATCCAGATTGGCTACTTTGGCCTTAAATTTAAAATTAACTTTGAATTCTCACTTTAGTGAATAATCCTGCATAGTTTGAATTGAGTTTTGTGTAGATTGTGAAAGAGAAAGCTTGTACAGGAAAAAGAGAAGATTGAGAAAAAAGCAGCCATTAAAAAGGGAATCACCTTTCTTTAAGAGCATGTGTTAATGCAATTTTTCCAAATTACGGCCAATCTGGTAATCGTACAAATTCCTGAACTCCGAACCTACATATGACGTACAAAGAAACAACTCACACAATATTCATATTATTCTTGACTCTGTTACCGGTGCCAAAAAAGGAGGAATGGAACGAAGGGGAAGCTGAATATTTTTGGAAGGGTGGAGGGATTTGCGGGGGTGGGGGCAGTAAGCAGTTTAGTTTTCTATAATGGACAAAAGGTTTGCCCAATTCTACGAGCTGGATCTCCTGTCCAATTAAGAGGCAGGAAAGAGCTGATTAATGGCTAGGGGACTGCAACAACTTGTTTATTGCACAGAAAGGGGCCAACACAGTCTTCCCTGGGCACCGGTTGCTAAAATTCTCATAACCTTTGATCGGCACACTGATGGACAGCTAAGAGGCCTTCCCAAAGGTCCACTAGGCTGACACTTAGTGTGCCTATCTTAGTGTGGCTGAAAGAAATTTACTGCAGGGGGCCCAGTTCCTAATTTTTCCCAGGAGCCTAGGCAACTGTCAATTCATCCATGGTTTGGGTTACTGCTGTACCGACCTACTGCCGGTGCCCCATGTACAACAACTGAGTGGGGGATAGCCTCTGTCATTGATCATTGATTGAGCTATAGGTGTGTTTAGTCCAGTGGGTTTTGTGCAAAAGTGTGATTACTGTGCAGTGCGCTGTGTGCTCTGTGCAATTTAGTGTTTTATTTTTTTTAAATTTAAGATTTTTATTTTTCACATAGTTATAAAGGGTAGGGATACAGAATAAAGAAAGGGGAGGGTGGGGGGTGGAGAATACATCTTCGGCAATAAATCACAGAAGCTTTACAGTGTTTTATATAATATACCTTATATAGCGTACTATATGGCATACATCACAATCAACGATTATCTTTGGATGGTCATCTAAAATTAGGTGCAATGAGGCAGTTAGGCAATTAGGCAATTAGGCAACGACCCATTCGCGTACCTATTCTACAGATATTTACAGGTTAAATAGACATTTTATCCACTTTATCAAGTTTCATCTCTTTAAAACCTCTGATTAGCAGTCACGTGTTATGTCAGTGACGTGGGGGCGTACGTGCCAAGTCGAGTGAGGTGCTATTCCACTGAACCTAACAGGATCGTATGGACAGGTTATGAGCCTAATGTCTGTCCAGGATGTCGACCCAGGGGCTCCACAGTCGCTCTGTCTGGTTCCTTTTTGTATAAGAGTCCGCTGAAAGTATTTCATATTTGTAGAACATATTTACCCTGTCTATGAGTTCCCGTCTCGGGGGGCAAACAGTACTCTTCCAGTGTTGAGCCAATAAATGGCGGGTCGCTAAGATTATAATAGAAGCTATTTTTTTGTCTGCCTTAATCCACTGAGTGGGGAAGAGGAGCAGAAGTGCTAGGACAGGTGTGAGGGTTGTTGTGTGTTGTAATAGTTGGTGCAGTATTCGCTGGACTCTCGCCCAAAGCGGTTTAATTCCTGGACATTCCCACCAAATATGTAACATAGTGCCTGTAGCAGTCAGGTTTTGCCAGCAAATGGGACTTGTACTAGGGTAGATTTGGTGGAGCCTTTGGGGGGTAAGATACCATCTGTAAATCACTTTTTTATGTGCTTCTACGTGGGAGTAGCAAGATGTAAGGCCTTTTAGTGCATTTATAGCTAGAAGCCATGTTTCGTTCGATAAGGCAGGGATTCCTTCTTTTTCCCATTGTTGTATGAAGCTAAAAGAATGGGGGGTATGATAATCTAGAATAGTTTTATAACACAATGAAAGGGATTTGGGTTTTAGTGGTGCGTTATGACATCGAGACATAACAGCGAGTGTGCCGTTTACTCTCTGAGGTAATAACGAGTGGTGCCAGGAAACCTGGGATGCTATAATACTTTTCAATTGGAGGTATTGGAATATGAGGGAGTTCGGTAGATTAAATTGTTCCGCAGGTCAGGGAACGGTTTGATAGACCGTGCTGAACATAGGTCTTTAATGTATCTAATGCCGTATGATGCCCAGGGTTTCAACGACAACCATGGTGTTAGGTGCATTAGCGCCTCGATAGGGGCCTCAATGCAGTACTTCCCCTTTTCTGCTGCAGATAGTAATAATTTATCCCAGTATTTCAACGTTAATACTGAGGTCGGGTATAGCGATAGTTTTGGAGGACGGTGTGTTCTAGGGGACCACATGACGTGCAGTAGTGAGTGCGGTTTGGATTTGTCTGATTCCATATCTGCCCATTGGAATGTGTGCCTATTGGCATGAAGGCGGATAGCAGATTCCAGTATAGCGGCTTCGTAATAAGCTGATATTTTAGGTGCCCCCAGTCCTCCCTCAGATGGAATCTGTTGGAGTAAGGCCACGGGTAAGCGTGTTTTTTTCTTGTTCCAAATATAACTACTTGAAGTGGTAGCATGCGAAAGATATAGATAATTTTTGGCAATAGGGTCATTTTTATTACATTGATACGTCCTAGCCAGGATAGATGGACATGTTTCCAAGACTGGAAGAATGAAGTGCATATTTGTGGTAGTGGTCCGTAATTCAGGGATCTAGTAGTGTGGGAATGTAGCGTGAGCTTCACCCCAAGATAAGTGATATGTTTCTGTCTCCAGTCGAAACGGTATGTCTGGCGTAACCTTTCAACTGTTGTTGCAGGTATGTGGAGTGGCAAAGCTTGTGTTTTAGTTTGATTCAGCTTATAATAGGATATCTCGCCGTATACCTTTAGGAGGTACAGAAGGCGTGGGATAGAGGTTTCTGGGTTGCTGATGGTAATAAGAATGTCATCAGCAAACATTGAGAGTTTGAAATGTGAGCTCCCAATGGATATCCCTGAGACAAGTGGGTCATTTCGGATTTTTAGCGCCAGGGGTTCTAACGCTAGGATGAAAAGGAGGGGGGACAGCGGACATCCCTGCCTTGTGCCATTTGACAGAACAAACGGTCGTGAGGTGAACCCAGAGTTTGACACTTGAGCTTGAGGTTCGTTATATAATGCCATAATACCTCTAGTTATCTCTTGCGGAAATCCATATTTGAGAAGGACTGATATCATATACTTCCAATTAAGCCTGTCAAATGCTTTTTCTGCGTCCAAAGCTAACAATAGGCTCTCTGATTTGGCCGCGGTAATGTGGGATAATATGTTGAGAATTTTCCTGGTGTTGTCAGTGCCTTGCCTGCCTCTGACGAAGCCTGCCTGATCATTGTGAATTATGCGGATCAAAATGGGATTAATCCCATTCGCTATCAATTTGGCGTACATTTTTGTGTCGCAATTTAATAAAGATATTGGTGGGAAGTTGGAGCATTGGGTTGGAGATTTCCCTGGTTTGGGTAGGGTCGAAATGTAGGCCTGCAACATAGCTTTAGGCATGGTCCCTGACTGAAAGCAATGATTATACATTTTTGTCAAGTGTGGTACTAAGATATCGTGAAAGGTGTAGTAGTACAGGTTTGTAAACCCGTCGGGGCCGGGAGATTTATGTTTCGGCAATTGTTTGAGGTTATGCGATATTTCTTGAGCCGTAAAGGGCTGAAGTAGTGCTTGCTTTTCTTCTAAGGTGAGAGCGGGTAAGTGGATGTCGTCCAGATATGTCCGGCTCTATTCCCGTCTCTAAAGAACTTGTGTTTCGATTTTGACAGTAAATACGTTGTTTTGGCCATTTCCATTTCTTTCAGTTTCGATTGTAGGACTCGAATTTGGTTCGTAATGTCATGTGAAGGGGCTTGCTTGTTCGTTTTGGTAAGAGTGGCTAGTGCTTTGTGTGTGTCAACATAAGCCTTGGTCCGTAGTTTTTTAAGGTGGCTAGCATGTTTAATAAATTGGCCCCGTAGGACCGCTTTGTGAGCTTGCCACAGGGTCTCTATCCCTACCTCACCTGTATTGTTCAAGCTAAAGTATGTGTCTAAGTCTTTCGAGATTTGTGCCACCAGATGATGGTCGGCCAGGAGAGCGTCATTCAGTCCATGTGATGGTGCCTATGTCAGTTTTGGCTATTTGCGATGTTAGTGAGGATGGGATGAGAAAGCGATCAATCCTGGAATACGTGCCATGAACTAGGGATTGGTGTGTGTAATCTCTATGTAAGGGATGTAAAGCTCTCCATATATCGATGTAGCCATGTGTTTGTAAGGTGTTTTCAAGAAGGGAGATGGAACGGGACCTTTGTTTTGTAGTTTTAGGTGAGATCTTGGAGGAGGAAGTCGTGTCTAAATTTTGATCCAGGATGAAATTCATGTCTCCCCCCCATTAGAACTGTTCCAAATTTGTGAGCGGTCGTCAGGGCGAAGATGAGGTCCAGGAAAACTTGGTGATTATTGTGGGGGCCATAAATGTTAGCCAAAGTATATTGAGCGTTATTGATTATACATTGTAGCAAGAGGTAGCGACCTTTCCTATCGCTGACTTTTTTTATCAGTTGAAAAGACACATCCTTGCTTATCAGGATAGACACACCCCGCTTCTTTTTTTTATAAGTGCAATGGTAACCTATCGGAAAATGTCTGGAGTAGAATTTGGGTGTGTTAAGTGTTTGGAAATGTGTTTCTTGGTAGAATGCTATGTGAGTGTTTTGTTTTTTAGCTTCCATTAGCGCCATACGGCGTTTATGTGGTGAGTTGAGCCCTTTGGCATTTATTGAAAGCAGGTTAAGAGTCATTAGATATCAGATAGAGGGTTGCTATATGAAGCTGGCTATATATTGCAAAGGTACCTGGGAAATGAGGGTTAGAATATGTTGTAGTGTTAGGCCCATGTGATCCCGGATGGAGCAACCAAAGCTCACATCGGCAACTCTGCATGCTGTAGGCCTTTGTTGGCATTGAGCCAAGAGATGTCATGACGGTCACTGTAGTATGATAGGATGCATTCACCCTGGAAGAGGAGGGGGGTGTGGAAGGGGAAAACAACGAAAGGGGATTTAACCAACTATATACATAATGGAGGTCCACCGAGTGGAACCTGATTTTCCTATTGTGTTGGGCACTGAAGCCCTTACATGGGGGGTTGAGAGAACCCGTTAGTGCAGGGGAGAGACTTCACTCTCGTAGGCCAAGAGGACAACGCATGTCCCATATCCTAGTTAGGGGTGTATAATATGGTGGATTGAGTAAGTCATTTCTTGTACATTGACCCTTTTTAGAAAGTTCTATCCACATTGCATGGTTAAACTTAGATACTCTAATATTCAGGTAACTGGCTTGGAAACACATAAAGAACTGCTAGTGTAAATTCTGTACCCTGCTGTTGTAGCGTACCATAGTATACGATGTACCTTTCTCTTCTTCTTTTTTTTTTTTTCTTTTTTTTTCTTTTTTTCTTTTTTTTTTGTTTAAAGCATGTGGTAACAATTGGATACCTGTGACCCAGAACCAAAGTGACTTTATATTTTAAGGAAAAGCGAAACCGAGAAAACTGATGGTAGTAGGCACTATATCACTTCTACTCAGAGAGTATACTCTTTGTTTTACAGATCACCTATCTGGTGTATGCATCAGGTGCATGTAGTACCTGATATGTTCGCGGGAATTTCTATATTATCTTGGGGCGTCGTATACTTTCCTCTATGGGGGAGCGTATGGTAGCCTAGGTTACACAAGGCGCACGGGAGTGCGTATAATGGTGGCAATAAACTTGCAAGTCAAATCAGTATATTCACATAAATTAGTTTGGTTCAGGAGTGGGTATCCGTTGGCAGTGGGTTTACTTGTGTGGGTTGCTACTGTGGGAAGGAGGCTGTGGGGATAAGCTCGGTCAACTCTAATTTCGTGTTAGCCACCCTGATATTAAGCAAGCAGCCTATGCCGATTATGGTCTGCTTCTTGCGAACTATGGGGACATTGTACAACAGCGGGAACCACTAGATGCAGGGGGAGAGGTCTGTACAGTGTCATGTAGCTCTGGTGGGTGCAACACAGACCGATCCCTGCCCAACATTTTACATATAACAATATACGTCTCGCCTACTAAATACAGAGAGAGCAGGTCGAAGCGGGCATAAACATAGAAAAGAAAGAAAGAAAAAAGTTAACATTTGTCAAGGTACTTGTTACCGGTACTGGTCACCCTCGTGTCGTGGTGGAGTGCCGGTATTGCCATTATGCAAAGTCCCATAAAGCGATTCCGTAGAGAGTCATTTAATCTTTGTTTGAGAGTCCCAGGCATGCAATACCTTCAACGGTGAGGTTACCGCAGTGGTAGCTGTGTGCACGTTGGGTGCTGATGGGGTGTTCTCCTCAACTCCAGCTATCGGTATGTTCCACTCCGCCAGGGCGCGTTTCCCATCTTCTGGCTCGGTGATGTGCTTTTCGACGCCATTTCTCCTGACGATAAGGCGTGCTGGGAAGCCCCATTTGTAGGGTATATTTGCTGCTCTTAATGCACTGGTTATCTGGGCAAAATTTCTTCGTGCACTCAGTGTATGTGCAGAAAGATCTGTATAAATTTGGATTTTATTATATTCCTCTGGCAAGGTAGGGCTTTTCCTGGCAGCCGCCATTATAATTTCCTTTGTAGAGTAGTAATGCATCCGCGTGATGGTATCCCTCGGGGCGGACTGTGGAAGGTGCTTTGGCCGGGGTAATCTATGTGTTCTATCGAGTAGCAGTGCAGTGCAGTGCAGGAGCCTTGTTGGCTCCGGTGCCAACAAGTGGAATAGTCTACACCATCACGGATGCGTACATTGTTCCGCTTGTCCCTATCCTCATGGTCGGCTAATTTAGTGAAGATGGAATTTATTTTGGCTTCCATGCTGTCGTACGCAGTCACCACATTATTGTGTGCGGATATGATTTCTTCTGTTTTATTTTCTATGTAGTCCATTCGCTCGCCTAGCGCCTTGACATCGTCCCTGATTTCCTTGGCTATTATTGCAAAGTCAGCTCTCAGCGATGTTTGGAGGCTATTCAACATTCTTTGTATCGCCGATTCTGTGGCCGGCATTTCTCTGTGGGAAATAGAGGTGATATCGCTCCGTTCCGAGCTCGAAGCCAGGGAGGTAGGCCTCACGGCGCCATCTTGCTCTCGGCGTGGTGGCGAAGTCATGGCCGCAATTTGCAGTGTTGGTGCTTCTCTAGGTTTGGTTTTCTTGGACATACGTTGTGCCATATTGTCCGGTGTAAATGTAGATTCGTTTGTTGGGTTTACTTTCTCAATATACGCTAGAATAATTGCTGTATCACGGGGATCTCTCACGGAGCTGATCGTTCACACGTCCATTGCCTTGAACGGTCAGGCCACGCCCCCCGCAATTTAGTGTTTTTTAAATGGTTTCTCCAAGAATCATAATCACTTCAGCTCTCTGTAATGGTTATGATGCCAAAAGTTGCCTGGTCCTATTTCTGATAATGAGGCACATAGAGGGCCCAGATCTATTACATCATACTTCATGGATTTAAATTAAGGATTATATAGATTGCAAAGACCTACGAATGCTCCTATTTCCCGTTTAATCTTGAATATACAGTGTTCAAAAGCACCAAGGTAAATACTTCCAAGGTAGGGGGGTGAATGAGACACACAGAGGAGCTGGGGGGTGAATATGACAGACAGAGGGGCTGGGGGACTAAAAAACACAAATGGGCTGTGGAACATAGAGACACACAGTAAATCACAAAGACACACAGATGTACTATTTTACAAGACACAAAGGGGCTGGGGAAAGAAAGAGATACACAAGGGGTTATAAGAGACACACAAGAGGGTGTAAGACATAGTAAAGGGAGGATAAAATACACTAAAGAGGGTAGGAAAATCAAAAGGGGTTTTACAAGAAACACAGATGAAGAAGCCTTTTTTTTTAAGCGGGGCGGCAAAATGCATGTTGCACTGGCCCTGACCATTACTACATGGCTTGCCTCATTACCAGGGAACAATACTGGGCTAGTATTTTACATTATAACCATTACAGTGGTCTGTAGTGGTTGTAAAGCTTGGAATAACTCTTTATAGGGGCAATTTAAGCACCATAATTACTACAGCACATTGTAGTGGTCATAGTGCTATTGGTCTGTAGCTGCATCAGAGTGGTTTAACCAATGCTCTCATGGCGTATGTGTAGCAGTGTCTTTGTATACTGTTTTCGGAGTGTGTGTATAGCAGTTGTGAAGGAATATCCTCATCACTTTCGGCTCCTTTCGTGTATTTTGTTCGGTTGCATAGTCATTTTATTTATTTCGTTCGGCTCCCGAACCGAGACCAACCCGGAACCCAATAAGAACATCGAACGCTATGTTTCTGTATGAAAACAGCAAAGGAATTCTTAAAAGAATGCTCCACTGGGTGGCCACGCACATGCATGATATAATGGATGGCGACCATCTTGTCTCCCGAACGCTGGCAGCGGGAATTGGTCAACTGATTTCGACCAGGCACTCTCATGGACACCGGTCACCATGGAATTGTAGTAGATTCTTTTATGCAAACCAATAAGTTTGAATGACTATCTGTTCCTGTCCAAATTAAAAATAATAAAGGTGCGTGCACGCAGAAGTAAATTCACACTGAGACACAGGGTTCAGGTTAATGAAAGAACTTCAGAAAATGTAATGGCATCTGTTAAAAAGTGGGTGCGCAGACCCTTATAAAGGCATTATTACATCACTAAAGAATTCAAGATAACAACAAGTAAACATAATTAATTGGTTTAGGTGTTAAGTGGTTAGTTAAATGCCCTCCCTACTGGGTGCACCATCTTATGTCATTACTGTCGTCATGAAGTTCTCCTCCGGATTCCAGCACCATCTTGTTAGCACAAGATGTTTACTCGATGGGAGGGGTGCTTTGGCAGCCATTTTGAGTAGTTTGGCACTGTTAGTTTCGAGGTTAGTTCTCAGGCTTTTAGTGAATGTACATTTCATTAGGACCAAAGTATGTGGCCTTGCTTCTACAATGTTTCATTCAACAGGAACTTTATTGTTCCGTTGATGCTCATTTCTTTCTATGAAAGCATTTCTCTTAAAGGAATATTATGGAATTAATAATTCTACAACAGCCCCCCCTTGAAATGTTAGTCACTAAAAGATGAACTCTATTTGTTAATACCAGAAGACTTGTTAGCCCAAGACACAGAAACCCCATGGCCGCTAGCTTGGTGTTAGTAAAGTGCATGTCTATCCCTTTCTGACCCTAACAGGCTGCAGCTAATCCATTAGTACGGCTCTCGAACACTTCACTCCATGGGTATCCCGCAGCGGCTAGTCCACTACATCTCCCAACGGTAGACTAACCCATACAAATGGACGCTGTCCCTGTGCTGGTTCCCTTCCTAAAATTTCTGCACTTTATCATCGGCATAGGGAAGAGTTTGTAGCGGAATACAGGGTAATGTGAGATCTTAATCATCAATCTTGAGATGAGTAAAAGTTGGTGTTGCTTGGTCTACAGTCTTCTGTAAGAATTTTCTAAGGCATGGGAGGACACAACAAACGAGAAGAGCGAGAACAAAAATAAAAATTAGTAGAGCTATACCAATATGAACTAAAGCTTTCTGCCAACCAGTCATCCTACCAAACCACCTTTCCCAGAGATGTGTTACCCCAGAATTCCTTTTTAATTCTTCTGATTTAACTTTTCTATGGCCAACGTGACTTTACCATTGGGACCTGTGTTTTCTGGAATGTAAGTGCAACAAGTCATGGTATCAGGTAGTATTTTACATACACCCCCCTTTTCAGCTAGAATCATATCTAAGGCCAGTCTGTTCTGGAAGGTCATCTGGGATGTGGCCTGTAACTGCTCGGCCAGGCCCTGGAGGGCATCCCTGGTATAGTTAACAAAACGCTGTTGGTTGTAATAGATGTAATTGATCCAATTAAGGTTCTTGTTGGCGGTTACTATGGTAAAAAGTGATTCGAACCCCGCAGCAACTTCATCTCTAGCTTTAAATTCATTAGGTACCCCCCTAGGTACCCCAACGGCATCTATGTAAATGTGGGGGTCAAAACTGCCTTTTACTGGGGCTTCGCGCTTAACTCTGGCTGGCGTATGTGTGGGATCGTACGTGTCAGGGTGATTATCAGAAATTATGTGAATAGGCATGATAACTTTAGTTAGGGCACACTCACCCCACCATTCATTCTCAAGCTTGGATCTTAACTGTAGATCTCCATATAACCAGTAAATATCCCCCAGTGACCTGGTATGGGGTTGTAACAGGTGAATAGGAACAGTTCTGTAGGTGGCACAATAACCTTTGGAAAAGTTACCCATGAATTTACCAATCTTGTCATAATTTGCGTAACAAGTGTAATTACCCTTGTAAATTGTAATTCCATCTGGGGGTTTGATACTTCCACTTAAGAGGGGGTATTCTGTCACCCATGCTTCGCAGAGGGACTTGTTAAAATCATGGTGATTGGCAAAAAGACCTAGGAAGCAATCCTCTATCTCCATAGGAAGAGTAAGAGGAACGGTGCCAAGATGGGGTCGGGCACCACCGCATACATAGCATGCAGTTCTATTATGTTTATTAGCATTATATCTCATCCACTCTAACCACAGATTAATATCATTAAAACCAGTTTCAGCGGCCATAGTGCCTTCAAAGGTGGGGTTAGCGATGGCCATCATGTCCTTAAAGGACTGGATATGTGGCTTCAGCGGATTTGGGACCATATGAACAGCCTCTTGCCACTTTGGAGAGTGGCACATATCTTTAAGATAAAAATGACCTAATTTGTTATAGGAACCTCTTTTCCAATACATTCCCATTACATATTGGTCAGCATCCTCTGGGCCAGGATGTTCAATGTTTAACATTAATTTCATAGGCGTACCTCCTCCAGGCTTTCTTAAGGTCATTCTTTGGAGGAGAGATCTACCATGGTCATGTACCTTAATTAAGGCACTTTTGGGTTTGTAACCCCAGGCAGGCCCAGCATTCCATCCTGCAGCCCCCCAATGGTTACAGTGGTGCCCCCATTGTTTGTCAACTACACAAACATAGGGGTCTTTTGCATGTGTTAAATCTTTATAAATGGTTTGAATCTGTGACTTGGGAAATGGGCAGTCTACAATGTCACAGTAATCAAAGGTGAATGTGGCTACGCGGGTACATGATGAATTATACCAGAAGGTGTACCTGCTAGCATCTTTAGTGATGGCCACTTGTTGGGCCTGAAGAAAACTAATCAAGGGGATGATGTACCAGAGGTACATGGTTGTGCGGAGTCTGTCTCCTCCGGGGTAGGAACCTTCTTACAATGGGAGGCGTGGATCCAGTTGCCTTTCCCAGACAATTTGACGGAGGTGGAAGTGATCAGTAGAACTTGGAACGGTCCATCAAATCTTGGTTCCAGGCTGTGTTTCCGCACAAATTTCTTGATTAGGACCCAATCACCAGGGAGTAGACTGTGGTTCCCTGTGTCAGAATCGGGATCTGGAATTGAAGAGAAAACTTGGGCATGGATTTTGTTTAAAGCACCTGCAAGTTCAGTTACATAATCTACTAAAACATCAGTTTGTAGTTGTAGTTGTTGGGGAAAATAGCAACCTAGCCTGGGTGCAGTCCCAAATAGGATCTCATACGGGGCCAATGAGGGCTTTCCTGGGGGTGTATGTCTGACACTGAATAGGGCTATTGACAAGCTTTCTGGCCAGGGCATCTTTGTTTCTTGTGACATTTTTAACATTCTAGCTTTCAGGGTACCATTCATACGTTCCACTTTGCCACTACTTTGTGGGTGATAAGGTGTGTGGAAGGCAAGGGTCACTCCTAAAGCAGCCCAAATCTCTTTGGTTACTGATGCTGTGAAGGCCGTGGTCGCTTTCAATAACTTCTGGTAGTCCGAATCTACATACAATTTCCGTGAGTAGACGCCGTGCTGTTGTCTTGGCGGTAATGTTAATCACCGGGTAGGCTTCTGGCCAGCCTGAGAACATGTCCACTATTACTAGTGCATATTCATAGTTACCACTCTTTGGCATCTGAATGTGGTCTATCTGAATTCTCTGGAATGGATACATGGGTTTAGCCAAGTGTTTTAAAGGGACTTTAGCTGTTTTCCCTGGATTGCATTTAGCACAGATGACACAAGCCTTGCAGTAGTTATTGGTTAGTGTAGTAATTCCAGGTGCATCGTAGTATTTCTGTACAAGGGCATTCATCAGATCTTTTGATAAATGTGCGGGTCCATGTGCCCATTGAACAACTGCTGGGTACAAATTCTTAGGGAGGCAGAACTTAAGGTTTTTGGAGTACACTCTGTCCTTCAGAATTGCCCCTCTCTGTTTCCATTTTTGTATTTCCTCAGGGGTAACTGCAGCCTGTTGTTCCCGTAGGATTTTTAAATCGATTGGAAGAGTCTGCAAGGTGAATATGGGAGTCTCTTCGTGTCCGGACACTCTTTTGTCAACTTCCTGTGGTTCTCTTGCAGCTTGTTTTGCAGCTTGATCAGCCAGATGGTTGCCCCTTGCTTCATCCGAGTCCAACTTCCCATGTGCCTTTATCTTCAAAATGGCCACTTCTTCTGGGAGTAGGAGGGCATCCATCAGCTTCTTGATTGCAGAACTGTGCTTGACTGGTGTACCGGCAGTGGTAAGTAATCCTCTTGTTTTCCAAATTAGTCCGAAGTCATGAGCCACGCCCAGTGCATATCTTGAATCTGTGTAGATATTGGCGTGCTTTCCTTCAGACATCTTGCATGCTGAAGTTAAGGCTTGTAGTTCAGCTTCTTGCGCAGACTTTGTTGACGGTAAAGATGATGACTTGATAATTTCATCTGTTGTGGTGACGGCATATCCTGCACGGTTGGTAGATGCGTTGTTTCCATTTTCATCTGTTCAAAACAGTCATGGGGTGTTTCTGCATCATAGTCGTGCTTTATGACCAGATCTTCAAATTCTTCTTCCAGAAAGTAGCGTGGCCATGCCTTTACATGTTCAGGTTCAGTTGATGGATATTTGACAACGCCTATTTCCTGGAGCTGCGATTCGTCCATGGTGGCCCATAGCTTTGCCATAGGCCCAAGATCACCCCATGACTTAGTCTTTGACTTGGTTACAGGGACATGTGGAATGGCTGTGTCCCAATGATGATACAGGTGTTCAAGTCCAAGTGGTAATTGGACTAAAACCATACTGTTGCTTTCAGTATCGCAGTAGAAATCCTGTAGAGTGAGCTTGACCTCAATCAATTGATAAAGTTCATCTTCATAATGAGGGTCAGGGTTAATGGTTGGTTTGTACCACATGGTGCAAAAAGCATATTCTGGTCCATCACAGAGTGGTAAATTGGGGTGCATTTTCCTAGTGGTGTGGCCATAAAGTAGGACATAGGATTCATCCATGATAAACCCATAGTAGCTACCCCCCTCAGGGAGTGGAAGGAGAGTGGACGGATTCAGAACCTGACATCTTTGGAGGGTAACATTGTCAGGTAACAGGAGTTTACATTGGAGACGTAGATGACTGGCAGTAGTGACATGTTTGATTTGGACCTGGTTAATGATGGCAGAAATGTCATGAGGTGCCAGAACAGTCAGAGGGTGGCCAAGAACCAGGTCCGCAGTGTTGTTGATGAGCTCTTGTGCAGCAAAAACAGCCCGAAGGCAAGATGGGGTTCCTCTTGCCACGATGTCCAGTTGGCAAGAGAAAAATCCAATTGGCCTTTGACGTGCACCAGGACCATGTGCTTGGGTGAGAACTCCTGTAGCGTGGCCTTGTCTTTCAGACACAAATAATTTAAAAGGTTTGTTGTAGTCTGGTAGGCCCAGGGCAGGGGCAGAGGCAATTGCACGTTGAAGAATATAGAAGTTGTCATATGCTTCTGATGACAGACAGAACGGGTCTGATTTGAGAGCATCATACAAGGGTTGCATGAGCAGAGAGGCCTCAGGGATCCATGCCCTGCAATATGAAATGAGGCCTAGGAAGGCATGAAGGGATTTTGTAGTCCTTGGAGGTGGAATGGCCAAAACTGCTCTGACACGATCACGGGTGAGATGTCTGGTGCCATGGGACAGACAATGGCCTAGGAAAATTACAGTAGTTTGACAAAATTGTAGCTTAACAAGAGATGCTTTACACCCTTGGTCTGCAAGATAACAAAGAAGATTCAGAGAACAATTTTCTGTTGTGGGGGCATCATCTCCACAAAGGAGTAGGTCATCCACGTATTGGAGTAGGACAACCTCAGGGTGATCAGCTTGCCAAGGGTCAAGGATGGAAGTCATAGCTTTTGCAAACTGGCTTGGTGAATTTTGTGCCCCCTGGGGCATGACAGTCCATGTGTACTGTTGTTTTTCATGAGTGAAGGCAAACAGGTACTGACAGATGGGGTCCAGAGGGACAATGAAAAATGCATTAGCTAAGTCAATCACTGTGAAGTATTTGGCAGAGGGTGGAACGCCAGAGAGGAGCGTGTGTGGATTGGGCACAATTGGGGTATCCAAGACTGTGGCCTCATTCACTGCTCGAAGATCCTGAACCATTCTGTACTTCTTGGGTTCACCCTTGGTTGTCTTTTTCTTCACAGTAAATAATGGGGTATTACATGGTGATTCGCACTTGACAAGAGCCCCTTTCTCTAGAAGTGCTTGTATTTGTTTTGTGATGGCTGCAGCTTGTGCAGGTTTTAACGGATATTGAGATTTCCTTGGTAACTTTGCTCCTGCAATTAGTTTTACCATTACAGGTGGGACCTTGAGATGGCCTATATCCTCTGGACCTGTAGACCACAGTTCCTTGGGGACACCTCTCATCAGGGATTCTGGAAAATTCTCCCTCAGTGTCTTTGCATCCCCATAGGGTTTCTCTAAATGAAGCATCAATGGCAGGGAGCATAAGGCTGAGGTGTCTGAATCAGACAGAGGAGAACATAGTTCCACCTGGCCGTCTGGTGTGAAGGTGATAGATGCCTGTAGGCGGGAAAGAACATCAGCACCTAACAGGTTGATGGGGCATGTGGAAGACACCACAAATCGGGCAAGCAAACTGGGACAGTTGCCAACCCGTAAAGGAGTAGTTAAAGGACTTTGTCTCGGGTGGCCATCTACGCCAACACAGGAGACATCAATATTGGAAAGGAATGAAGAATCAGGCAGGTCTTGTTCTCGCAGAACACTTCGGGCTGCACCTGTGTCAACAAGGAATGTTGTAGGGTGACCTTCAATGGGTAAAGTTACAGTGGCTAGTGGCCCCCCTTGTTCCCCTGAAGACACTGCCATAACAGGGGTTAATGACACAGGCTTGCTGGTTTCCTAATCTTCTTGAGCTGAGTCAGGTGGGGGAGGTTTTAAAGCCTTCGTTTTAGGTGCAGGCTTGGCCGCCTCCTCATTTGTATATGGTTTTCGGTATTTCCTGGGCTCAGGGCATTCACTCTTGAAATGGCCCTTTTCCCCACAATTAAAACAGAATCCGTCTTCGGGCTTGGTGTCTTTTGGGACAGGGCGTGACACCATAATAGGAGCTGAACTGGACTTTCTAGGATTCTGTGCTGATTCTAGGCCCCTGGCCACTAAGTGTAATTTATCCAGAGGAACCACTCTATATTCAGGGCGTGCAGCAATAATACCCTTGCGTATAATAATACCCTTGAGTCTTTGATGCCTAGGACAAAGGCACCAGAAAGTATTTGTGAATGGATTTTGTTAGTGAGATCAAATCCCAGATCTGAGAACACTTGAAAAAGCCTAGCATGAAACCTCTCCACAGATTCACCTTTTTCCTGAACAACGTCATTAAGGCCAGCTGCTTGGTCTGCGAGCTTATCTTTAGCCCAGTGTCACGGTAATATACCCCAACACGCAGGAATAGTTCAATAGTCAATAGACAAGAAACCAGGGTTCGTCTTACCGGACCTTAGAATGGCCGGACTAGGACGAGTAAGAAAGACAGAGTCTAGAACAAGCTGAGGTCAAGGGAACTGAGAGACAGCGTAACGTAGAACAAGCCGAGGACTGGTACACAGAGGACAAAACAGCGGATAAGCAAGCAAGGATAAGGAGAGAGCGGAGTCAGGAACAAAGCCAAGGTCAAGCACCAAAAAACCAACTGAACGATATAAGCACTAAAGGGAACTGGACAGAAACCACGATAGGGCAAGGAGCAAGGGAAACAGGTGAGTATAAATACCCTAAAGTTCACTTTGATTGGCCCTTGTCATATCCACGCCCCCAAAACGTGAGTGTATGGGGAACGTGGTATGACAGGGGCCAATGGGAGACTGATTCTAATTTAGTCTCCCACTGTCCCTTTAAGAGCGCGCCCGAGACGCGCGGCGTGCTCTTAGTGTCGGGCGGGACACGTGACCGCTTCTCGCGGTCACTGCCCACCTGACTGATCTTATCGTTGGCTGAGCCGCGCGCGGCTCGTGCAGGAGCAGGACCGCGCGCGGCGAGAAGAGAGGACCCCGGCCGGCCCCTGGAGAGGGTAAGTACCGCTACAGTACCCCCCCCTGAAGACACGCCCACCGGGCGGGGAGGAGCAGGCCTGGCAGGAAAACGAGCGTGGAAAGAACGCACAAGGCGAGGAGCGTGAACAGCGTCAGCGGAAATCCAACTGCGTTCCTCAGACCCATAGCCCTTCCAATGTACCAGATATTGGAGGCGACCCCGAAGCAAACGAGAGTCAATTACAGCCGCCACTTCAAACTCCTCATGGCCCTCCACAGAAACCGGAGGAGGAGGAGGGACATGCCGAGTATAACTGTTGCACAGGAGGGGTTTTAACAAGGAGGTATGAAACACGTTAGGAATGCGTAGATTTTTAGGAAGATCCAATGCATACGAGACAGGATTAACCACATGCAAGATACGAAAAGGACCAATAAAACGAGGGGCCAACTTCATAGAAGGCACACGAAGACGAATATTGCGAGTAGAAAGCCAAACCCGGTCTCCCACAGCATAGGATGGAGCCGCCCTGCGATGCTTGTCTGCCTGAACCTTCTGGCGAGCAGCTGAAGCCACCAAAGAACACTGAACCTGCTCCCAAGTATTACGTAGACTAGCCAAATGTTCGTCCAGAGCTGGCATGCCCTGTAAGGAGAATGCAGCTGGAAGAACCACGGGATGCTGGCCATAAACAACGTAAAAAGGGCTGTTACCGGAGGATTCATGAGCAGCATTATTACGAGCAAACTCAGCCCAAGGAAGAAGGTCAGCCCAATTGTTCTGATGGTGGGACACGAAACAACGAAGATACTGCTCTAGAGATTGGTTGGCACGTTCAGCAGCTCCATTAGACTGGGGGTGGTAGGCGGAAGAAAACGGTACAAAACGTTCTCCAGAATCTGGAGATAAACTGGCTACCCCTATCGGACACGATCGAAGTGGGAATACCATGCAACCGAAACACCTCCCTGGCAAAGATAGAGGCAAGTTCTTTGGATGATGGCAATTTGACAAGAGACACAAAATGAGCCATCTTAGAAAAACGATCCACAATCATCAGGATGACAGTTTTACCATTAGAGGGAGGTAATTCAACAATAAAATCCATGGATATATTGGACCACGGCCTCTCGGGTATGGGCAACGGATGCAACAACCCACAAGGAACTCTGTGGGAGGACTTCATACTGGCACAAGTGCTACAGGCATTAACGTAATCGGTGACGTCCTTGCGCAAGGAAGCCCACCAGAAATATCTAGAAACTGCTGAGAATGTCTTAGAAATACCAGGGTGTCCAGCAGTTCTAGTGTCATGATATAATGACAAGATGTCTCGTCTCTCCGGTATATCAACGAATAGCTTATCAGCAGGCCTCTCCCCAGGAGCCAAGTTTTGTTTAGCCTGAATAGCTTGTAAGAGAGAAGATGAAATAGAAAGAACAGTAGTAGCTATTATTCTGTCAGGCGGAATGACAGGGGTAACATCGACCTCGAGCTTGTCAGTAGTCTCGAATTGTCTGGACAGAGCGTCAGCTTTAGCATTACGATCACCCGGTCTGTATGTGATTATGTAATTAAAACGAGACAAAAACAGAGACCACCTGGCCTGCCTAGAAGACAATCTTTTTGCTTCACTAAGGTAGGAGAGGTTTTTGTGATCCGTTAAAATGAGGATGGGATCCCTAGTACCCTCTAGCAGATGTCTCCATTCCTTGAGCGCCAAAATGATAGCAAGGAGTTCACGATTGCCTACATCATAGTTCTTCTCTGCTTTAGACATCTGTCTGGAAAAGAAGCCACAAGGGTGTAACGGCTTTTCAGGTGAATCTCTTTGAGACAAGATAGCACCTACCCCTATCTCAGAAGCATCAACTTCAAGAATAAAGGGCAGTGAAGGGACAGGATGCTGTAAAATAGGAGCAGAGGCAAATGAAGCCTTCAGGAATTCAAAGGCCTCGAGTGCTTCTGGTTTCCAGACATGAGTATTACCATCCTTCTTGGTCATTCTGGTTATAGGTGCTACAATGGCAGAAAACCCTTTAATAAAACGCCTATAATAATTAGAGAACCCCAGAAAACGCTGAATGGCTTTCAAACCCTGAGGTAGAGGCCATTCCATAATGGCAGACAGTTTCTTGGGATCCATACGAAAACCCTTGGCAGAGATTATATAACCCAAGAATTGGACTTCAGATTGATCAAATGAACATTTTTCGAGTTTGCAATAGAGACCGTTAACCAGAAGAGTTCTCAACACTAATTTAACATGCATGTGATGAGTCTGTAAATCAGTAGAATAAATTAATATGTCGTCCAAGTATACTATAACGAATGTATGTATATATTGACGTAGGACATCATTAATAAATTCTTGAAAAACTGCTGGGGCGTTACAAAGACCAAAGGGCATCACAGTATATTCGTAGTGGCCACTCCTGGTATTGAATGCGGTCTTCCACTCGTGATCCTTTTTGATACGTATGAGATTGTAAGCACCCCTAAGGTCCAATTTAGTAAAAACTGTGGCCTGTTTAAGCCTATCAAATAGTTCTGTGATCAAAGGTATGGGGTACGCATTTTTGACGGTGATTTTATTTAGGCCCCTATAGTCAATACAAGGCCTTAATTCGCCATCTTTCTTAGATACAAAGAAGAAACCCGCCCCTGCCGGGGAAGAGGATCTTCTTATAAATCCCTTCTCTAGAGATTCCTTAATATATTCCTCCATAACCAGATTCTCCTGAGGAGATAAAGGATATATTCTCCCTTTGGGAGGCATCGTACCAGGTAATAAATTAATAGCACAATCGTAAGGCCTGTGAGGTGGCAATTTTTCAGCCTCCCTTTTATCAAAAACAGATTTAAGAGACAGGTACTGAGCGGGTATGACCGTAGGCACGGGAGGAATATTAGTAGAATTCAAAGGGGTGATTTTAACAATACAAGACTCTTGGCAAGAATCACTCCAAGAAACTATTTGTCCTGACTCCCAATCAATGGTGGGATTATGAGTACGTAACCAAGGATACCCTAACACGAGGTGAGAGGAAGGAGAAGTAATGATCTGAAACCGAATGGTCTCAGAGTGTAACACCCCTGTAGACATATGTAGTGCAACAGTTTCATGTGTGATAACTGGAGAGCATAATGGTCTACCATCTATGGCCTCAACGGCCAAGGGTGTCTCCTTCTCTCTGGTGGGTATGTTATTCTCCTTGACAAAACTGGAATCAATAAAGTTTTCGGCCGCTCCGGAATCAACCAGGGCTAGTATATTCCCTGCTACGCAGTTACTACCAAGGTGCAGGAAAACAGGGAGAAGTAATTTATTAAGAGGCAAATGTGAGGACTGTGATGTCACACCCAAGGCCAGTCCTCTATACGGTCTTAGGTGCGATAGTTTCCCGGACGCACGGGACATTCTTGTCTCATATGACCCCTCCTACCACAATAAAGACAAAGTCCCTCCTTTCTCCTATAAAGCTTTTCAGCGTCAGTAAGTTTGGCAACCCCTAACTGCATAGGTTCCTCCTTTAGATCCCTCGGGAGTCTCAGCTCTAGGGGAGTTAACGGGAACAAAACGTCTATTTCTGGACCTGGTATATAACCTGTCACGGATCCTGTTATCTATATCGATAAGATAGTCAATCAGGTCCTCCAGGGGTACAGGGAGGTCCTTAGCTGCTACCTCATCCAACATAGTTTCAGACAGACCCTCCATAAACGCAGTAGTAAGCCCATTATTAGTCCAATCTACCTGTGAGGCAAGGGTACGGAACTGAATAGCATAATCAGCTACAGATTTAGATCCTTTCTTTTTTTCTCATTAATGCCCTGGCGGCATTTTTTGACCTTTTAGTCGTGTCAAACGTTCTACGAAACGCTGTGAGGAAGCTAGTGAAGTCGTGTACCATAGGCCCATTAGCCTCCCAAATAGGATTTGCCCATTCTAGTGCCTTATCCGTAAGCTGGTGCATAAGAAAACCCACCTTAGATCTATCAGTGGGAAATGAACGTGGGTACATTTCAAAGTGGAACTCCACTTGATTAAGGAATCCCCTACATGTCTTAGCGTCCCCTCCATACCTAGGTGGCGGGGTTAGATGTGCTGAAGCATTAGGCATATTAGCTGTGTCTGGTATAGGGTTTACAGGAGGCGCAGGTACAGGTACCGGAGCTGATCTGGATAACAGTGTCTGGATGGCTTGAGCCATTTGATCCATACGGTGATCCTGTTCTGCGAATCTAGCCTCATGAGTGGCCATCTGTTGTCCTAAACCTGCGGGGTCCATGGCCCTATCGTAATGTCACGGTAATATACCCCAACACGCAGGAATAGTTCAATAGTCAATAGACAAGAAACCAGGGTTCGTCTTACCGGACCTTAGAATGGCCGGACTAGGACGAGTAAGAAAGACAGAGTCTAGAACAAGCCGAGGTCAAGGGAACTGAGAGACAGCGTAACGTAGAACAAGCCGAGGACTGGTACACAGAGGACAAAACAGCGGATAAGCAAGCAAGGATAAGGAGAGAGCGGAGTCAGGAACAAAGCCAAGGTCAAGCACCAAAAAACCAACTGAACGATATAAGCACTAAAGGGAACTGGACAGAAACCACGATAGGGCAAGGAGCAAGGGAAACAGGTGAGTATAAATACCCTAAAGTTCACTTTGATTGGCCCTTGTCATATCCACGCCCCCAAAACGTGAGTGTATGGGGAACGTGGTATGACAGGGGCCAATGGGAGACTGATTCTAATTTAGTCTCCCACTGTCCCTTTAAGAGCGCGCCCGAGACGCGCGGCGCGCTCTTAGTGTCGGGCGGGACACGTGACCGCTTCTCGCGGTCACTGCCCGCCTGACTGATCTTATCGTTGGCTGAGCCACACGCGGCTCGTGCAGGAGCAGGACCGCGCGCGGCGAGAAGAGAGGACCCCGGCCGGCCCCTGGAGAGGGTAAGTAACGCTACACCCAGGCCTTCAACTGGTTACAGAACTCAATCCCTGATGTATAGTCAGTATCACTGACAAGCCAGTTGGTGCAGAGGTGGCGGGCAATGCTAGGCCAATAAGCATCTCCAGCTTTAATGGCACAGATACTTAATAAATCACGCCATGCGGCGGAATAGGTCTTTCGAATTTGAACCACCCCTCTATAGAAGGGCATGGGTTGCTTTTCTGGGTCCGGGAGTGATTTCATTAGGGCGCTGGCTTGGGTTGGATTGAAGGAGACATACTTGATAGGGGCCTTCTCTCCCTGACTCCGGCGACCAAAAGGGTCATTGATGGACCAACGGGGCAGGTGGGGCGATGCTTCTCTGGAGTCCGGTGGGACTTGGTAACCATGAGAGCTAACTTCGTCATATTCATCTTCATATGTTACTTGGACTCCTGCAGGATTTGGAGCTGCCTGAGGTGTCAGGACCGGGGGTTGAGTGGGCACTCCGGCTGCCGGAGCTATCAGTGGGTTGTTAGCTTGTGGCACAAAATCATTTGTAATGACCGGCATTAGGGGTACTGGATCACTGGAGGCCGCTATATTGGAGGCGTGGAAGAAAGTGGCATTTGGGTTAAGGGAAGAAGTGGCGGCCATGTTGGAGGTGGGCACTACTTGAACCGGCTGGGGCAGGGTAGGCGTGATCGGGGTTGGGGGTGTGGCAAAGGAAGGTACGTAGGGATTGACTGTATAGGGCGGAGCTGCGGGATAAGGGTAGGGGAATGGGCAAGCAGTTTGGGTAGGAGCCAGGGCGGAACATGGGTAGGGCGAAGTAGATGGGTAGGGATTAGGAAGGGAGGAAGGATATGCAGGAAATAGGTATGATGGTGGGGAGATGGAGGACTGAGTAACGGGTGGAGTAGGAGGGACGGGAGGAGTGGGAGGAGGAGAAGGTGGAGTAGGAGGGACGGGGGAAGTAGAAGGAGGAGAAGGTGAAGTAGGAGGGACGGGGGAAGTAGGAGGTAAAACAGCCGAAGGGGAGGGATTAGTGGGAGTAGCAAGGGGAGGTGTGCAGGTAGGGGAACAAGCAAGTGATGTGGCAATGGGGAACGGCCGTGAGGGAGGAAGAGCGGATGGGAAAAATGGGTTAGAGAGGGAAGGTGGTGCAGGGGTGGATGAGGGTGATGAGATTTGTAGGACTGATGGGGGGGAGAATAAGGATCCATCAGCATTCAGGACCGGGTAAAAAGGGGCGGTGGTAGGATGGGGACTAGGGGTGGGGACCATGGTCAGCTGCATTTCGGTCATTGCTGACGGGCTGGTGGGAGTGGTCACCTCGTGGGCGCCATGACAGGGCGCTGGCTGGGAGAACTTCCCAGTAACATAATTATTATAATACACAAACAATCTTAAACCTTTGTGATCAATCTCTTCCTCAACCCATCCCTCTTGCTGAATAGCTCTTGCTACTCGGTACCAGGCTTCTGCTGTACAGAGCAAATCATGGTCCGCCAGCTTCCCTTTCTTTTCTGTCAGTAACTTGCGCCAGCTTTCTGGCTGCAATCTGCCGCATGGAGGTACAGCAATTCCACATATTTTAGCAATCCTTTCAACTTTCTTAACCATCTCTTCTCCTTCTCTATCTTCAACCAGATCACATGCTAACCAACCCTTACTGGGTTTATCTAACTTCTGTCCCATCCTCCCTATATAAGGCGTCCCAGATATAGAGAAAGAAAACGGAAGAGAAGGTCTACAGTGCTCGACTGCTACGTAAGAGTGGGTTCCTACGTACGTCTTCCCAAAACGTAGACTAGTCACTAATTCCGCCTACACGAGGTAGCCGCGGATTGGAGCGTGGCGAGAAGTGTGTGACCAATCACTTCTCTCAACAAAGAGAAATAGGAGGGGAAATAGTAAATCGTACAGAGAGTAAAATAAGAACAGGCACAGGAATCTGTGTGACAGACAATTAAAACAACATTTCAGATAAATTACAGTGCATGCATCACAGTTCAAATAAAATCAACAGTAATCCCTTTCCTTTACTCGTGTGGCAGAAGCCACCTCCCTCAACCTCGTAGTGTCCCCGCTCGGGGAATGACTGCAGTTTAGCCGCACAACCTGGCGGCGACGGGAAACAGCTAACACCGGCCCGAGTCCCGTACGCCTCCCTAGTTACAGTGGTTCGGACCCGTAACCACCTCTTCCCTCACTCCCGTAGTGTCCCTGCGGACCCACCCGCAAGTATCACTATTACGTGGTGATGGAGACAGCAATGCCTGCCCGAATCCACACGCCACAAAAAGCCAAAAAACCGGAACACTACCAGCTTCAGCACTCGAGGCTGAAGTGTTCCACCCTCTGCAAGCAGAGTAATGTGCACAATGAGGCTAGCTAAGCTGTCAAAGTGACACCATGGGAACCCCCAGGAAACAATGAGTCTACACTGACTTCCCCTCGGTCCCCCCTCCTCTTTTTCCTTACTGCCAGGGCCAGTTGGCACCTTAAAGAGGTAAACAGGCAGCTGAGGATCTCTAGAAAGTAGCGACTCCACGCAAACTCTCATCAGATTCCCCCCCCTTTTTTCCTTATCCACTAGGGCCACCTAGTGCCTAAAAAGGGTTAAACAGGCATCCACCCCCGGGGTCTTAGGCTAAATACAAACCAATACAAACACACCCAGGCAACAGATAGTCAACATATGCAGGTAAACTAGGTATCAAATTAAAAATACAAGGTCTCTGGGCAAGTAATTACCTGACTTTGATGTCCCCTCGGAAGCAGACGCAGACACTGGGACAGGTCAATCACAGGGGCAGGATCATACCGGCTAGGTGCTGCAGCAATCTCTACCGTGTATTTCAGAGGTGATCAGACTCCTTCCTTCCCCCAGGATTCATCCACCCAGCGTCTTCTTGGACGGCTGTCCGGGCAGGGCATAACCCAGAGCCCCACGTTGATGCGCCAAATTGTAGTAGATTCTTGTATGCAAACCAATAAGTTTGAATGACTATCTGTTCCTGTCCAAATTAAAAATAATAAAGTTGCGTGCACGCAGAAGTAAATTCACACTGAGACACAGGGTTCAGGTTAATGAAAGAACTTCAGAAAATGTAATGGCATCTGTTAAAAAGTGGGTGCGCAGACCCTTATACAGGCATTATTACATCACTAAAGAATTCTAGATAACAACAAGTAAACATAATTAATTGGTTTAGGTGTTAAGTGGTTAGTTAAATGCCCTCCCTACTGGGTGTACCATCTTATGTCATTACTGTCGTCATGAAGTTCTCCTCCGGATTCCAGCACCATCTTGTTAGCACGAGGTGTTTACTCGATGGGAGGGGTGTTTTGGCAGCCATTTTGAGTAGTTTGGCACTGTTAGTTTCAAGGTTAGTTCTCAGGCTTTTAGTGAATGTACATTTCATTAGGACCAAAGTATGTGGCCTTGCTTCTACAATGTTTCATTCAACAGGAACTTTATTGTTCCGTTGATGCTCATTTCTTTCTATGAAAGCATTTCTCTTAAAGGAATATTATGGAATTAATAATTCTACAACAGACCCATGGCTCGTTCTTGTTCCAGTTCACCTATATGAACGGCGTTCAGGAGTTACAGACTAACGAACATGGGGAGCATTCTACACAAACCAATTTTCCTCTATCTTATGTGGTTTTCGTACAAAACCCCATGAACAAAGACCGGTTCTTGCCACCATTTCCATGGAACTATTTTGGACTTACTCCTCATGGCAGACCGGTCAGAACTTCCCTGCGATGGCGATTCAAAACTACCAAACGGATCTGGGTGATTTTCAGATATATTGTTCGCCCAGATGTGCGGTTTTCCTGTATTTTGAGGGTACTTTTAGGGTGTTGCAAAATTGTGTATTTTTCTGTACTGGGAGATAGTTAAGTTTAGTGTATTTACTGACTCAATTATCTCTCCGTCCCAGAGGAGGAGTTTATGGACTGTATCAATTTGATGCCTGTACTTCCATTAAAATCAGTCTTCACCCAGCATTAAGTCTTGGCTCATGTGTGGGGGGTTATTCTATGCCAGTGATATTTTGCCTATGGGAATTACTTGCTGTTTCTCTTGGAAAAGGGGTATTTGTGACAGTGATACATTGGCAGACCGTCACAGCAGTGTTTGGCAGTGTATATACTGTGCGTGTTTGTGTCAGTTTGTCATTGTGTGTATACTGTGTCTGATTTTGTATGTAGTATTATGTATACTGTGTATAGCAATGTAAAATAGTGTGTGTATACTTTTAGTGTGTGTGTGTGTAGAAGAGTGTTGAGTATTGATTGTTGTATAGTTTGCCTTTGTGTGTATATAGCAGTGGGTACATACTGTGTGTGAGTGTGTGTGTCAATGTGTGTATACTGTGAGAGTGGGGCAGCGTGTATCATTGTGTGTATACTGTGGGTATACACTGTGAGTATAAGTAGGGGTCTGTATGTCATTGTGTGTGTACAGCAATGTGTGTACCTGCATTGCACTGCTGGTATCTATACAATACAACACAGTCTCAAATACTGCTTATGCAGGTAAAATACCAACCAGATGGAAATCCTAAGAATGGTTACATTAGCCCTGAGTGTATTTCTGAGTGTGTCTGGCATTGTCTACCTGTGTGTGGCAGGGTTTGGGCTGAATGTGGCACAGTTGGAGGACATGATTGGAAGGGTTTATGTGGTAGGGTGAGTCTGACAGGATGGGGGGAAATGTGATAGGGTAAGTGTGGCAAAGCAAGGGCAGGTGAGTTTGGTATGGTTGGGGTGGATGAGAGTGACAGGATTAGGAGAGGTTAATGTTTGAGTTTGGCTGGTTGAAGGGGGTGACAGTGTGTGGGGGCTGAAAGTGTTTGGAAATGGTAATAGTGTATGTGTAGGGGGTGACAGTGTGTGCGTGTGGGGGTGACAGTGTGTGTGGGGATGATGGGTGTGTGTGGTGGCTGTGACTATGGGTGGGGGTAACAAGGTGTGTGGGGGGGGCTGTGACAGGGTGGGTGTGGGATGACAGGGTGTGGTGGGGGCTTTGACAAGGTAGGGGGCTGTGGCAGGGTAGGAGGTTCTGTGATAGGGTAGGGGAGGCTGGTTGGGGGCTGTGAGAGGGTAAGGGGTTGTGATAGGGTGGGGCGCTTAGACAGGGTAAGGGAACTGTGACATGGTAGGGGTTTGTGACATGAGAGGGTAGGGGGTCTGTGAGAGGGTAGGGGTCTGTAAGAAGGTAGGTGGACTGGGAGAATGTAGGGGGTGACAGTGTTTGTGTGTGTGGGGATGATAGGGTGTGGGTGGTGGTGGTGGTGATAGTGTGTGTGAAGAGGGTGTCAGTGTGTGTGTTCATGATGGAGTATGGGTGGGCAGGGGTGGGCTGGGCGGGGGGGCAGGGAGGCAATTGCCCCCCAGGCCGCCCTAAATAATTTTAAAACCGTCTGCGGCGGGCCGGTCCTAATGCTGCAGCCGCCTGAGGGCTCTGTTAAGAGCCTCAGGCGGCTGCAGCACAGCTTCTCCCTTTCCCTTCCCTGTAGCGTGGCCGAGCTCCTCTCCGGTCCGTGGTGCCCGGCCGGAGTGATAGAAAGGTGCACACTCAGTGTGCACTTCCTGTCAGTCCGGCCGGGTACAGGAAACAGAAACTCCGCGCGGAACAGGAGTTTCTGTTTCCTGTAACCGGCCGGACTGACAGGAAGTGCACACTAAGTGTTCACCTTCCTATCACTCCGGGTGGGCACCGTGGACCGGAGAGGAGCTCGGCCACGCTACAGGGAAGGGAAGGGAAGGGGAGGTGAGGGGGGAGGTGGAGTAAGAAGAAGAAGAGGAGTAAGAAGAAGACGGGGGTAAGAAGAAGGGGTGGGGTAAGAAGAAGAGGAAGGATAAGAAGAAGAGGGGGATAAGAAGAAAGGGGGGTAAGAAGAAGGGGTGTAAGAAGAAGGGGAGGGGTAAGAAGAAGAGGGGGTAAGAAAAAGGGGTGGGGTAAGAAGAAGGGGGCAGTAAGAAGAAGGGGGAAGTAAAAAGAACAAGGAGGGGTAAGAAGAACAAGGAGGGGTAAGGAGAACAGGGGGGTAAGAAGAACAAGGGGGGAGTAAGAAGAAGAAGAAGGGGGGTAAGAATAAGATGGGGGTAAGAAGAAGAAGGGGGGATAAGAAGAAGGGGGGAGTAAGAAGAATAAGGGGGAGTAAGAAGAAGAAGGGGGTAAGAAGAAGGGGGGTAAGAAGAAGAAGGTAGTTAAGAAGAATGGGGGTAAATAGAAGGGGGGAGTAAGAAGAAGGGGGGCATGAAGAACAGGTGGGGGTGTAAGAAGAACAAGGGGGAGTGAGAAGAACAATTGGGGAAGTAAGAAGAACTCAGGGAGGAGGGGGGAGAGTAAGGGTGAGGAGAAGGGAAGATGAGGAGAACGGGGGTGACTGAGAAGAACACAGGGAGGGTGGGTGGTGAGAAGAACACAGGGAGGAGAGGGGGTAAGAAGAACACAGGGAGGGGGTGAGGAGAAAGGGGAGATGAGAACACAGGGAGGGGGGAGGTGAGAAGAACACAGGGAGGGGGAGGTGAGAAGAACACAGGTAGGGGGGAGGTTAGAAGAACACAGGGGGCGTGAGTGAGAAGAACACAGGGGGGTGAGGAGAACACATGGAGGGGGGGAGTGAGATGAACACAGGGAGGGTGGACGGGGGGATGAGAAGAGACCACTAGGGGAGGGTGGGGGAGAGCTCTAAGGGACAGAATGGACATCCCTTATACACAAATACACACTGCTTCCACTACACACAAACACAATGCATCACCTACACAAACTGGTATCCCTATACACTACGTACCATAAGCACACATATTATATCCTCTACAATAACACATAACACATCCCCTACACACTCCACTCCCTGTGAGCGAACTCATGGGTGGGTGGAACATATAAGTGGACTTATGAGTGGGCCTTATGGGCATACTCACCATCAGGCCCTGGGGCTCAGACCTTGAGCTGTGTAAGGGGCCCCGAAAAAATGGAGCTGCTTCCAATTCTCCCAGAACATTGAATTTTGTGACCACAGTTGCAAACAGCCTCCAGAGATCCTGTTCTACACCAGACCAGTGGAGCCAAACTGCAGCCCATCATCATCCTCATCTGGTTGTAAGTAGGCAATCTAGTATGATATTAGTGACACTATTCTATAATTTACCTCACATTAAAGGGACACTATAGTGCCCAAAACCACTTCAGCTTAATGAAGTGATTCTGGTGTCTATAGCCGGTCCCTGCAGGCTTTTTAATGTAAACACACACTGTGTGCAGCCCTGGCGTTAGTTCATATGGCAGACATAGGCGTGCGCACGGGGTGTGCCGGGTGTGCCTGGGCACACCCTAATCCCCGCGGCACGCCTGTGGATTGAGTCCTGCAGGAACGGAGTTCCTGCACTTTTTTTGTGCAGGAACGCCGTTCCTGCAGGCACTCAGCGCCCCCCTTCCTCCCCCATGTCCCCCCTGTCATGGACCCCCCCCGTCGGCTCTCTCAATATCAGCCGCGGCGAGGGAGCTGTGAGCTCTCTGCTCCCTCTTGCCGCGCGCTGCTTGCTGATGCTGGGAGCCGGAATATGACGTCATATTCCGGCTCCCAGCTACAGCAGACAGCCCGCGCGGCAAGAGGGAGCAGAGAGCTCACAGCTCCCTCGCCGCGGCTGATATTGAGAGAGCCGCCCGACCCACTGGACCCCAGGGACAAGTCCACGCCAGCACTCCAGGTAGGGAGGCTGGGTGGACATTTTTTTATTTAAAAAAATAATAATTTGTGTGTGTGTGTGTGTCTGTGTGTGTGTGTGTGTCTTTGACTGTGTATGTGTGTGTGTCTGTGTGTGTGAATGTGAGTGTGTGTGTCTGTGAATGTGTGTGTGAATGTGTGTGTGTGTGTGTGTGTGTGTGTGTGTGTGTGTGTGTGTGTGTGTGTGTGTGTGTGTGTGTGTGTGTGTGTGAATGTGTGTGTGTATGTGAATATGTGTGTGTCTGTGAATGTGTGTGTGTGTGTGTGTGTCTGTGAATGTGTGTGTGTGAGTGTGTATGTGTGTCAGTGTATGTGAATATGTGTGTCTGTGAATGTGTGTGTCTATGAATGTATGAGTGTGTGTGTGTCTGTGAGTGTATGTGTGTGTTTGAGTATGCGTGTCAGTGTGTGTATATATATATATATATATATATATATATATATATATATATATATACACACACACACACACACACATTTACATACACACACTGGAGTGTATATTATTTTTTTGGGGGGGTGTGAATCTTGGTTCCCACACTTTATTCCCCAGGACTTTATTCTCCCCTGTCGGCTCACGCAGAACCGGCGCTGAGTGTCGGCTCTGCTCTAAGCCTCCATGGGCCGGCGGGGAGATCAAAGATCTACCTCACCGGCCCACAGCAGCATGAAGGGAGGCAGGAGAGGACCCGGGGAGCTCTAGACAGCAGCTCCGCCAGGTTCCTCTGGCGAGATCTGAGCGTTGCCACGGCAACGCTCAGATCTCACGAGAGTTAACTCTAGCCCCGCAGGCTAGAGTTCACTCTCCACTGGACCACCAGGGATGGCACATGGCAGCAAGGATCCCCCCTCCCTACATAAGGTAAGAAGGGAGGGGGGATATTTACTAATCTGCCCCCACCTCCACAATCTGTCCAAACATACAGCACACACACACACACATACAGCACCCACACACAAAAAGCACCAACAGACATACAGCACTCTCACACAAACAGCACACACACAGCACCCTCACACACACAGCACCCAAACAGCACCCACACACATACAGTACACATACAGCACCCTCACACACACAGTACACTAACCGCACCCTCGCAAACACACACACAAACAGCACCCTCAGAAATACATGACACCCACACACATCACACAAACAGCACCCTCACACACACAGCACCATCACACACACATCACACAAACAGCACCCTCACACACACAGCATCCTCACACAGCACACTAACAGGACCCTAACACACACACACAAACACCCTCACACACAAACAGCACCGTCACACACACACACACAAACACCCTCACCCACATAGCACACTACCAGCACCCTCACACATACACACACACAGCAGCACCCTTACACACACCACCCTCACACAGCACACTAACAGCACACACACACACACACAGCAGTGTATGTATATGTGTGTGTGTATATATATATATATATATATATATATATATATACATATACATGCGGCGTGTGTTTGTGCTTTAGGGTGCACACCCTAATGCAATAGGCTGCGCACGCCTATGATGGCAGATCATATGGGTGGGGCATTGTGATGTCACATGGGGAGGCAAATTTTTCTTTTGCCTAGGGCGGCAAAAATCCTTGCACCGGCTCTGATCCTGGGCAGGTGCACCAGTCTACTGGTAACCCACAGGAGGGGAGTGCACTGATTGCACTGCACTCTCCTCCTACCCAGACCCATCTTTACTGCAGTGCAAGTGCCCTCTGCCCCTAATTTACAGTGGCTCACACTCACAGCAGCAGTGCCTGGAGCCCTTTGCAGAGACGGGAACAAAGAGGTTCTGCGGCAGCTGGCCGTCCTGCAAGCATTACATTAACCAGCTGTTCCCCATGCAGCCACATGTATGTACGTAGTGGGGAATCGCGATGCAGCCTAGAACAAAATCTAACCCCATTCAACCCCACAATAACGACAGACCACTTAGTATGGATGAAACAGGCCACAGCATTTATTATCACAAACTAAATTACTGCATAACACATCCATAACTTTATTTATTCAATCTCTTCTTTTTCTGTAACCAAAACGTTAGACATAAATAAGCATTTACTTTAATTAACATAAATTAACATATATACATATATAACTCCACACATAGTGTTATACAGTGACCTAACCGTCCTTGCCAATAAACATACAGTGGTTCCTAATCACCACTTCCTCTCACCTCCCCCTTCGTCATAAAAATCATATCTTTCCAATGCCCGCCATCAGCCGACCTTATCCACGCTCGATGGGCACGAGACCTCAGGCAACCTAATGTTAACCTTTGAATCAGGGGAGGTTGAGACCTTAAAAACGTGTTCATCTCATTCCATATACTTAAACGTAACCCCTCAAACTCAACTGGCAAGGACATACCCCGGCTAGCTGTGACTAAATATACCAATAGGGTGGGCGGGAGGGAAGCTCTTTGCTGGCCCGAATCCCAAGTGGCACTGAGGTAAGACCTCCCCCACACTGTCTTACACAGAACATAATCCCACCCACACACTCTTTCCCAACCAATCCCATGCATCTATCCCCACACTCCTACATGTGCCCTTGTCCGCTTAGCTGTGCTATCTCCCCAGGGCCTGGTGCCGCTGTGCTGGGAGATTGTGATTACTCTTCACTTCCTCCCAGCCTACAGAGCAGTGCATGGGAGAGAGAGAGGAGGAGGCATGATTTAATCTTACAACAAATCCAGTAAGCAAATCTTTATAAATTTGGGGGGGATCAGCTCTGTTTCCACAGTTTATTGGTGTTTACTCTGATGTCTGTATTAATATTGAGGGATGTCTAAGTAGTAACGTCAGTGTGTGTCAGCAGGGCCAGCCATTGGGATGTGCAAGCTGTGCGGTCACACAGGGTGCCATGACAACACAGGCGCCCGGTGGCCAACACAGCTCGCAAGTTGGGGACACCAGCATATTCAATTTAAACAATTCGCTGGTGGTCCATGGTGCGCACCAGCAGTAGGTGCAGTCAGATTATATCCTCTCCCTCGTGGTTCCGGCGCTCAGTTAGTGAGTCAGAGCACAGGCTCAGAGATTCTCAGCCTGCGCTCTGACAACATTGAAAGTCAGAGCCGTGAAGGAGCGGGTATTTGCATAACATCAATATCCATTCTAAAACCAGGAAAAGGTGGGCATGGATGGTGAACTGATTTGGTTGTGAAATCGGCCACTTGACTTTGCCCCCCTAGCCTAAGGCTGCCAGCCCTCCCCTGTGGGTGGGGGTGACAAGGTGTGTGGAGGAGTGTGTCACCTGTGGATGGGGCCAAGGCAGACATTAAGTCTTCCCTCTCTAATATTAATATTAGGGCCTCCACACACTGCTAATGTATGGGGGCTACAGGGAGACACTAGGAATTGCCACTGTGGTCAGAATGTGGTAATTTGCACTGGATTTTGGCCATTTATGTTAATCTAGATTGAGGACAGGGCAAATCCTGGGCTAAAACTAGCAGTCTAATAAAGCTACCGTTAGTTTAAGCAATTTACTGGATGACCTTATACTCCCATTATTAGTTATTGGAGAAGCCTTCTAAGGCTAGTTATTTTCTTACTTTGTTTCTAGTTTTGAGACATATATATATATATATATATATATATATATATATATATATAGATATAGATATTGTACATATGCACTCAGGCTTCAAAAGTTGCCAAAACGGGTGCAATACCAGGGCTTAAACATCCAAATAGTAATGTAGCCCCATGTAGCAAAAGCGCAGCTTAGCGGAAAAGGGCCTTGACAGGGGTTAGGAGGCGGGTATAGGAGGAAGGAAGCACGGATTGGAGTTATGGGTAAGTGGGCTGGCTATTTAAATAGGCAGCCATTTTAGAGCAATCACTTTTAATTCCTACCTGGCTGAGTTTGTGTGCACTCCTGTGCCCATAGATTTGGCCTGGTGGGGTTTTCTCTTTCTTTTTCATTGCTGCAGGGCCATGGACGAAGTGGAGAGGCTGCTTGCAGGGATCCGGTCGGCGGCCCGGAATCAAGGAGCGGACTGGCTGCGGGCCCAACTTGGACCGGCCCTGGCGTTGGCGGTGGATCCGGGGAGAGGACGTCCTGTGCGGGCCAGGAGGCCACCGAGGAGGCTGAGCCCGGGCACGGGGCCCGGTGAAGATATCCATGGGGTCTGCAGGCCGCCGGGGCCTCGGAGGAACACTGCGCCGAGCCCAGGCTCGGGGCCTGGTGCGGACGACCCCGGAGATAGCGTGGCGGCTGGAGCGGGCCGCAGCAGGTCCGGCAGCCACGTGGTTGAGGCCCGGCCTCCCAGCGTGCTGCCGGGACCTCGGATGCTCGCCACGCGACTTGCGGCTGCCCAGACTGGAGACTTTGCGGCTCCCAGTTCGGGAGGGGCCGCGCCGGGAGCGGGGACCGCTGTGGATGTCGGGCGGCCCCCTGAAGCATCCGGAGGCACAGGATCGCGGCCCGGGAGGGTGCCCCCTCCAGCTGAGGCCTTGGATGACGGGACTGGAGCAGGGAGGACGCACAACAGGCCCCCGGAACGGCAGGCGAGTACGGGAGGCTCCGGCAGGGGCCCCCTTGGCGAGCAGGGAAACGGGGGAGAAGAGGAGAGGAGGATGGCTGAAGGGGCTGCGGCTGGGCAGGAGGTGCTGGTACAGCGTGGTTATGTTAGCCGGGGGGCACCCTTGGGCGGGGGGTGGGGTTCATCCCGGGACAGTGGGCAGTTGGAGGGGCGCAGTCCTAGGGGGGGCTCCGGGTCCAGCAGTGTCAGCGTTTAACCTGTTAGGGCCAGGAGGGCTGGGGGGGTTAGGGGTGGGTCATGGCGCGACCAGTCCACTTCAGATAGCTCTGCGGGGGAGAGGGTTAGGGCCTCCAGGCATGGTAGATGGGGGCGGTCCTCGGGTAGGGATGGTAGGAGTCCTAGTCCCCGGGGGAGGGCTGCCCGGGCCTCTAAGGCACACAGCAAAGGGGCCACGCGGCAGGAGGCTTTGGTGGCTAGCAGGCGCTCCCTGGGACAGAACGGGAGGGTGGCAAAGGAACGGTTCATCCTACCCAGGACCTATTCTCCTTGTTGCAGATCTCGGAGCCGCTCCTCCTCAGTGTTGGCAAGGCACCGGGTTGGCTCCCCGGTCGGCGGAGCATTGACGGATGTCGCTCATCCTGGACAAGTGGCGGTTGGCACTGCAGCCCTGTACGCTCCTGGGACGATGGGCTTGGCCGGTGAGTCCTGTGAATCATTGCAATCCAGCACACTAGTTAACATGCTACAGACACTACTCCACTCACTGGGAGTGGGGGGGGGGGTGGCGCAGGGGGCAGCGTAGGACTGTCAGGGTATTTATACCGGTAGACATTTTGTGCTATGATAGAAATTAAAAGTGTATATTCTGAAGTCACTCTGAACAGACCAGAATCCATTTTGTTATTTTCAAGTTAACAAAAGACACAAGATTTCAATCCCTTCTGTAAAACTGACCGCTTTGCCAGAGCTAAGGAATGTATAGTATAAACAAACCAAGTGATAAGAGACTGTCTAAAATGCTAATGGAATAGAATAAATTCTAAACCCAGACATAGGTGACAGAGAAGATTAAATAATTTAATTTTACTTTCGATATCTAACAGATTCCCATTGTATGAAAGGTGATTCCAAGTTTAAGAACTGTCATATTAGAAATTACAGCAGAATTTGGAGACACATAGTCTGAAGAAAATAAAAAAAAAACGGTTTGAAATGACAAGTAAATATAAGTTATAGTAACCATAAAGATAACCAAAATGACGTCAAAATAGCCACCAGGAAAAGTTAACTCTTTCCTGGATAGTTATGTTTAGTGGGACAAGACTGCCCTCTATAGTCCAAATACTAAAATGGTTATCTAGAAGGGAACGACACCCCAGTGTTCCTATTGGTCTATAGCCAGTGACGAACAGAAAATCTGTCCCTTTAAAAAGTAAGACAAAGGGAAGAGAGGGGCAATCAAAGAAGATGAATGAAGAGAGGAGGCAGAGAAAGTTGGGGGCAAAAGAGTCGGAAGCAGGCTAAGAAGCAAGCAGAGTCAGAGCGAGAAAGAAACATTCCTTGACACTTAGCTACCTGAGAACAACTGGTGAGAATATCTATTTAACTGGTAAATATACTGGCTTTATTTAATTAATTTAAATTAATTAAAATTTTCTAATAGCATGATATATGACTGGATAAATCACGATCAGATTTCGATATTTAGAAATCTTAGTTAATAAGAAATACATTATTAAACTTTTTTTCTGCAGGGTAAAACGATAATTCTGTATTTATGTGACATATCACATGTTAGCATATCGTGATATTTATCCAGCTGTATTGATTTGCTCTAAAATAAGATTAAATATCTATTTAGGCCAATTAAAATTAAAATTCAGCTTGTAGAATTTGGTAGATTTCTTTATTGGATGGATCCAGGAAATGACTAATGAACTGGTTAAATGTTATTTTATTTAAAATTACATAAGAATAGATCTTAAATGCCTAGAAGAGGTCTAGCCAGCATTGAAAGGGTTATTCTAACTGTAAGCTAAAGTTTTTACGACCTTACGCTGCACTCCGTTCTCTTTGTGAAACTTTCACATTCCTTCTCTGTGAAAGGCAGTCGTAAATCTTGTCTTAGTCATTAGGAGATGTTTTTATATTACCATATTGTGTTGCATACTCATGTTATACTGAATTTCCATTGATTATTATCACGCATGTTACTTATTATTATTATTATTTGAATATAAAAATAAATTGTATCTATTTTTATAACAAATTGTGATTTTCTTTATATGGAATACATTTCACTTACATGATAACGATCTTTGGGATCTGAGAATTAAAATAGTGGTTAATTCTCAACTGTTTACTATTATTATCCCATAAATATCCCCACAGGATGGGTGTGGGCACAAGGGCCTGAGGTCGTGGGTTCCAACGAGGGGGTATCCGCAGGGCCCGGTTCAAGCACGGTCGTCGTGGCGGCGGCCGGGACGACGGACACGGTGAGTGAGCGGGCTGAGTTGACTGGTGGGGGTGTCCCCGAGGCGCCAGGCAACACGCATATGTGTCGTTTGCGGATCCGCTGGGGGTACACCTCAAACTGGAGGTGAAGGAAAAGATCTGGAAAGGTGAATTCTGTGAGATCTTTTCTCTTCTCCCTTTGGAAGAATTTATCGACCTCAAAGAGGAAGATGAAAAAGATGAGAAGAAGGAGGAGGAAGAGAAACGGAAGCGGTATCAGAAGATACCGAAATCTTTCGGGAATTGGTTACGGGCGTTTTGCGTGCTGGCCAGTGTATGAGGCAGAAATCCCCCGGTTTATGCTCCTCCCTGTTCTGCTACTTGTATGGAATTTGGGAAGCGTACCGCACCTATGGCGTATTGGCATGGTGGTGGTACGATGAGCAGTTTCAGCAGCGGCTGGCGGCCAACCCAGGTATGAGGTGGGACCAAATGGACCTACCTCTCTGGATGAAACTAATGATAGCGCAGAAAGCGCAGCCCTTTCAGCACACGGCCGGCGCAAAGGGGCAGTCCGCCTCATCGGCCGCCTTGCAAAAGGGGTTCTGCTGGCTCTTCAACGAGGGCCAGTGTAAATGGGGAGCCACCTGTCACTTTAAACATGAGTGCTCAGGCCGTGGCGGCTCCCACGGGCTCAACCGATGTTTTAAAAGAGGAAAGTCGGGGAATGCCGGAGTCTCTACTGCGGCCGGGGGAGGTGGGGCTTCACCTGCCCCGGGGCTTCACACTGTTGAGGCTCCACACGATGGAGCCGTGGCTAAGCCGCTACGGTAACAGGGCAGATGCCGCAGTGCTCAAGGCGAGATTCGGGCGAGGGTTCTTTATTCCCTTCCAGGAAAGGGTTGGGGCGGGGGGACTGTGCAACCTAAGGTCGGTGGCGGAGTTCCCGGGAGTAGGGCAGGACAAGCTGGGTAAAGAGGTACTGCTGGGTAGGATGGAGGGACCGTTCCCGGTGCCGCCGTTGGAGGGTCTCAGGGTTTCCCCCCTTGGGGTGGTCCCCAAGAAGGAGCCGGGGAAGTTTAGGCTCATTCACCACCTCTCCTATCCAAAAGGAGCGTCGGTGAATGACGATATCGACAGGGATCTGTGCTCGGTCTCTTATGCATCATTCGACCGGGCGGTCGAGCTGGTAAGAAGGGCCAGGCGCGGGTCGCTGATGGCTAAGGTGGATATTGAGGCCGCTTTTCGGCTGCTTCCGATCCACCCGGCTTGTCATCACCTTGTCATCTTCGAAGGGGGATATTACGTGGACTTATGCCTCCTGATGGGATTTTCCATCTCTTGCGCTTATTTCGAGAAATTCAGTTCCTTTCTTGAATGGGTGTGGGTTGAATCGGGGAGCGGTGTGGTGGTGCACTACCTGGATGACTTTCTCTGCGTGTGGCCGGCGGAATCCCCGGCGTGCCTGCACTTGCTGAGAACCGTTGAATGGGTGGCGGGTTACTTTGGGGTGCCGCTTGCAGTGGAAAAAATGGAGGGCCCGACGGCCTGCCTTAGTTTCCTAGGGCTGGAGATAGATTCAATGCTCGGGGAGTGTCGGCTGCCAGTTGCGAAACTAGTGGGACTGCGGGGTACGGTGGCGCGAGCTCGCAAGGTTACCCTGCGTCAATTGCAATCGCTGGTTGGAATGCTCAACTTTGCATGCCGAGTGATCCCGATGGGTAGGGTATTTAGCCGCAGCCTGTCGTCCGCGACGGCGGGGGTGCGCTCCCCGCACCATTTCATTCGAGTGTCGGCGTCCATGCGGGCCGACCTGGCGGTATGGGATACTTTCCTGCGGGACTTTAATGGGACAGTGTTTTTCCGGCAGGAGGGTGTATCGGCGGCGGAATTGGAACTGTTCACCGACGCATCGGGTAGCGTGGGTTTTGGGGCCTACTTCGGGGGGAAATGGTGTGCGGAGAGATGGCCGGAGGCATGGGGGCTGAGCCCCCTCATACGTAACCTGGCTTTCTTGGAATTGTTCCCGCTGGTCGTTGCGATGGCTCTGTGGGGAGAAGGGCTGAGGGATTGGAAGGTGGTCTTTTTCTCGGACAACATGTCCGTAGTGCACGCAGTCAATAACCAGTCCACGGCGTCGAAACCAGTGGTTTGGCTGCTGCGACGTCTTGTTTTAATGTGTATGTCACTTAACGTCTTTCGCGCGCACCATGTGCCCAGGTATTTGAATGAGGTGGCTGATGCTTTATCTCGTTTTCAGTGGTCCTGATTCCGGACGGCGGCCCCGGAGGCGCTGGAAACGGGCCAGAAGTGCCCGGACGAGATTTGGCAACTAGGAGCTTCTTGCCTGGGGGATTAGTGAAGGCTTCGCTGGCGCCGGCCACTTGGGCCGCCTACAATAAGGCCTGGAGTTCGTGGGAACATTTCACTAAGTGGGCTGGATCAAGTGTTAGTGGGGGAATCGCTCCTTGATGCCTTTCTGTGGTTTGCCTTTCGGCTGCTGGCGGGGGAGGCGTCCCCCGCGGTGGTTGACAGGTCCATGGCGGCAATGGTGTTCTGGTTTAATCTGCACGGGAAGGAGGATCTGACTAAGACCTTCGTCATTAGGCAAGCGCTCAAAAGGTACCGGAGGGGGCGCAGATCTTCCGATACTAGGCGCCCGGTGTCAGTACGGGTTCTGGGTGACCTAATACGGGTCTTGCCGGTGATTTGTTTCGACGGGTTTGAGGTGTCGCTGTTCTGGGCTGCTTTCTTCCTTAGCTACGAGGAGCTAAGAAGGTCACACTCCGGGCGCTTCAGTCACTGCTAGGCCAGCCAAACTTCGCCTGTCGGGTGATACCAGTCGGCAGGGTCTTTGACAGGTTCCTAGCCAGGGCGACGGGGGGTTGGTGTTCCCGCACCACCTTATTCGGGTCTCGGCGGCTATGAAGGCCGATCTGGACGTCTGGGGGGAATTCTTACAGGATTTTAACGGGAAGGTGTTTTTTCGGGAGCTGGCAGCTTCGTCACAGGAGCTGGAGCTATTCACGGACGCTTCGTGTAGCGTTGGTTTCGGGGCTTACTTCTCCGGGCAATGGTGCGCGGGGACTTGGCCAGAGGAGTGGAGGTTCAGCCCGCTGATCCGCAACTTGGCGTTCCTGGAGTTGTTCCCGTTAGTCGTAGCGCTGTCACTATGGGGTCCGCAGTTGAGGGATAAGAAGGTCGTATTCTTTTCGGACAATATGGCAGTAGTTGACACAGTGAATGGTCTGTCAGCGTCCTCTGTCTCTGTGGTTCGGCTCCTTCGCCGTTTTGTATTGTTCTGTATGCGTTTTAATATTGTTTTTCGGGCCCGCCACGTGCCTGGACAGTTGAATGTTATTGCCGATGCGTTATCTCGTTCGCAGTGGGAGAGGTTTCGGCAAGCGGCACTTGGCGCGCGGGAGGAATGGATGTCTTGCCCGGATGAGATGTGGCGGCTTGGGACATCATGCTTGGCGGACTGATCAGGGACTCCCTGGTGCCCGCTACATGGACGGCTTACAGTAAGGTGTGGGGGGAATGGGACGAGCTAGTACAACAGTCGGGGGGCCAGCTCTCACGGGAGGCCCGGTTGGACACACTGTTGTGGCTCGTGTGCAGGTCGGTTACCACAGGGGCTTCGGCCGCGGTGATAGGATGGAAGCTGGCAGCGCTAGCTTTCTTGTTCAAATTTAATGGATGGGAGGACGCCACAAAACATTTTCTGGTGAGGCAGGCGCTGAAAGGTCTAAGGAGGGGAAAAGTGTCAGTGAATTCCAGGAGGCCAGTGTCGTATATATTGCAGTTGCAGGGTTAAGGGTTAAGGGTAAATCTTACAGCCACTAGCGGGCACTTCCTGGTTTAAAGCACAGATGTGAGGACCTCCAGCGTAGCAAAATTCCCCATAGGAAAGCATTGAAAGCATCTTTCAATGCTTTCCTATGGGGAGATCTAATGCGCGTGTAGGTCTTCCCCGCCGCCGGCCACGCATGCGCAATAGGTCTCCCCCACCGGATGACTTTGGTGGGGGAGGAGCGTGGGCGGACCCTGAACCAGCGCCGAGGGACATCGGCACTGGATAAAGGTAAGTCACTGAAGGAGTTTTAACCCCTTCAGCATCATGGAATGGGGGATGGGAGGAAGAGGGGACCCGCAGTGCCAGGAAAACAGATTGTTTTCCTGGCACTGGAGTGTCCCTTTAAGGCTCTTAGGAGCCGAAACATCACACTTATTTTGGTGAGGTGGTGAACCCACGAATAAATTCACCTTCTATATCCTGGAGTGCTGCCTGTACGTCTTTGATAGCTGAGTCCATCCTATACACAGAGTGCCCCCTTGGTGGAAGGCCGGAGCATATGTGCAGGACCTGAGTGCAGGGTATTCTGTTTTCGTTAGTCCTAATATACAGGTCAGTGGGTGCTTGGACAATAAAGAAAAGTGTGGATTTAAAAAAGTACATAAGTATATCAACCACCTTGTGCTGTAATGAAACACACTACAGTTGTTATGGTGCTTGAAGTGTCCCTTTAAACCAACCAACCTACATGAATTAGAGACCAACCTTCTTTGAATTCATCTGATTTAATTTGGTAGACATAGTGCAAGATGTATTAATTGATCATCTGATGACACGCAATATGTCTGCTCATCCAATACTAGACCACCATCCAGGGTCCATTGCACGCTGCACGCTGAGTGGCAAGAGGAAATCTCAATGGCAGCACTTGGTTTAGGAAAAAGTTCTTTATTTGGATAAAAACAAGTTATGGGGTCCATCAAATATAACGCTGAAAATATCCCACAAACATGTTATGTCCAAGTCATTCTAGAAACAGCGCTCTGGACTCATGGCAAGCTACTGGTATTTGGCAGATCTTGAGACCAGGTCCACAGGTGACACCACAAGGAGAGGATTTCCACCATACACTTGGTAATACTCCAGGCACCATGACCACTTCAAATCTCCAGCGCTCGTCTCCACTCCTCCCCTGGCAGCATTTGGCTTCTGGATTTTAAGATTCAGGAAGAGCAGAGTGCTGTGGCGCCACTGAGCCCAGCTGGCCGCTTTTAACCAAGCAGTGGCACTCCTGCCCGTCAGCACTCCGCTTCTCCTTAATCTCAAACTTCAGAAGCCAGATGCTGCCGGGGAAAGAGTATAATCCAGCGCTGGAGGCAACTTACGGGTTAAACAATTAGTGAAGGGGTTAACCTCTTGAGGTAAGAGAACTTCATTTAGATGAAGTTGTTGTGGTGCCTGGAGGGTCCCTTTAATACATATAATACAGGATCTATCAATATTAGGGATCTTCACTCTGTCCTGAGATTGATGGGAGTCACACTCCGAAGGAGCAGTCGCTATCTGTAGCTGCCATCATTAATCCACCCCTCTCATTTACTGACACGTTGGGAAAAGGGCTACAGAGAGAAACATATCGGGGACTAGTCACTAAACAGACAATTGGAGTTAATTTAAAAATAATTGCAATCTGTGACAAACGCTGAACTGGAGAGATTTTCTAAATTATATATTTTGCCTATATTTTCCATTTTGTTTTTCAAATTATTTCTAATTTAACTTAATTTAAATTAACTTTAATGAATAAGTCTCTCCGCAACCGATATACAGACAGACAGACAGACTTCATTGTGCAGCTCAATCTAAATATATATATATATAAAGTATATTGTATTAAAATAATATAAAACTATATATTATATTGGTGTCTGTGTGTCTGTCTATCTGGCTGGATGAGCCTGTGATCCTTTGTGACAGTTCGATGTGACATCATGTGACATCACCCTTTATGGTCACAGCTTACAGCAGTCACTAGACACTGCTCAGACAGTTGACACTGCTTAGCTGTTGTAGTGATCAAGTTGCTAATGATGGCAAATAGAAACATTTTCTCGTGTTTTCCACGTTTGCGCTTTCGAAATGTAAGTAAATCATTTGGTTTCTTTAAGGTTCCAATTATATTAATAAGTAACTGAGAGCTATTACCCCAAACGCCAATATAATTCATGGCTGGGTCCAAAAGGAGAATACAGTGAGACCCATTTTATGATTATTAATGTGATTTACTGGAGGGGGAGTAGCAGATCTTTTATTTTATTCTTATTTTAATTAAGTTTAATCCGACTACAATGAAAAATGTTTATTTGTCGCAATAAATACTGGATTTTAAGGTAACGGTGTACACAATTTGCACAAACAATATTTGCTCCACAAGACACATTTTTCATTGAATATGAGTTATTTGGAATTGTGACCTCCTTCCCATGTTTACATAATTCTCCTCCGTCCCTGTCCTTAACTCCAGCCATCACTTCTTAGTGAGTTATAGAGACAGAGAGCGGAGTCACATCTTTGGTGTTAAATCGATCAAGAACAGGTTAACACTTATATGCAAGACTGCGCCTGGGCCTCCAGGCACCATAACAACTTCAATGAAATGATCACATGCTACACAAACTTAAGCCCATGGAATCAAACTCCCACTACTGTTGGGCGGCAGCAGTGGCTATAGTATTCATCAGCCCAAATACATAAGCAAAAATCAAAACATTATCTGCGCTATCCTAACCCTATGTACATTTCAATGATGATGATTTTAGTATTACTCCATTGGCCATTAAACTGTAAGCTCACCTGCCACGGCAAGGCAAACCAATTAGGTGAGTCCTACACAAGTTGTTATGGTGCCTGGAGTGTTCCTTTAAGTAGACTCATTTCCTGTATTTTAGTTTGTTTGTAGCTGTTTAAAACTTATTGCTGGCCCCTGTGGCAGCAACCAGGGGATAGATTGTAAAAGTTTTTGGTTTGTTTGAGCATTTTTCTTGCAAAGTGCCTTTTGTTTTCTAATTGTTTTTGTTTCTGCTTTTTCAGCGCGCCAGACGTCAGATACCTGATGATGTTGAACAGAAAGTAGATCGACTTCCAGGTATATTAAAACACTGTGTGTGATTGCTGTGTATATATGTAAGTGTATATCTATCGATATCCATGGAGTATTAGGGTAAACTGTTTAGTAATGATTTGCCCTCTTACCAGGGTTCTGCCAGGCACAGAAGCCAGACACCAATACCACCAGTCATTCAATGACTGAGAACATCGAATGAGCTCTCTCAACCAATGAATAACTCTCTGAGCATGGAATGTGCACAGAATTTACATTATGCGGCTCAGAACTCTCGTTACAGACTGGCTAATGACACTCAGCTAAATATCTTGTGTATGTTCAGACTACAAGTACCATAAGCACTTCAAATCACTGAAGTGGTCATGGTGCTTCGAGGAACCCTTTAACCTCTAGATTTCTATTGTTAGATGGTTACCTAAAGACAATGTACAGAATATACAAAGTTGAAATTTGTGGCACGTTAGATTGCAGAGTTAATTTTTCCGGGAAGGTAGTTTGCCTTATATATATTTCCAGTAGCATTGTGAGTCTCTCCTAAACCCAGCACCCCTTTTGTGCTTCCCCATACAGGGGGACAGCCTCCTACCCATAATCCACTACTGTCTGATACCAGAATATATCTGGAGTTTCAGCCAACCTTAATGTTCCCATTATTTATAATGACAATGCTGAGCATATCCCATAAACTCAGCAGGTGAGTATAGTTCAGCACTTGGCAGTAGTTTAACTCAGTAAAAGTCAAACTGTTTCTTGAGCTACGTTCTCCAGTCATGTTTTTAAATGAATGGAGCTAGTGGTTGCCACTCGTGTCAACATAACAAATGTTCTCCCCATAAAATCTGGAAAAGACGTCAGGTGTCGGGGAAGACTGAATGCATGGGAGGCATTACCTACTCTACTTAATGTAACCGTCTTATTTATTTATTGAGTGATACTGTCTGCTGACATTTCCAAATGTTGTATTTTTTTCTTGTAACTAATTCCCGGGATGTCCAGAGATCCGAGATGCTCCTAAAGGTGACACCAGCTCCCAGAAAGAGAACGCAAAGCTGAGTGCTTTGCAGAAAAAACTGGACATTGAGCTGAAGGTGAAGCAGGGAGCAGAGAATCTGGTTAAAGCATATTCCAATGATCCTCCAAAAGTAAGTCGGATACATTGACATTGAGTTTAATAAAAAAAAAAAAAAAAAAAAAAATTCAATTGTTGGGGGAGGGGCAACACCCAAAACCCCCTTACACCTTTTCCATTACGTGCCTTTTACACCCTGACAGAGAGGTGATCCAAATTACCAGCTAAAATTCCCCGATATCTCTCACAGTGAAATAGTTGAAGCCATGCACTTTTTTAAATCAACCATGAAACATTTTTCTAAATTCTAAGTAGAAAGAATGCATGATTTTTATTGTTTTATTTTATTTTATTATTCTTATTCAATGATGCGTGTCTATAATTTAGTTTGCCTGCAAGGAAGCACTGTAGTGTGCCTGGTGCCCGTTACCCCAGATGCAAGCATTCCCGCTGCTGTATTTTGAGCCATAAAGGCTCTTGTATACTGAAAGGGAAACAAAGTGAACTGGATTTATAGTCCCTGCATGTTATGTATAAGGATTGCCTGACATAATAATAGTTTAATATCTGGGTGAAAATCATTGTTTGAGATCAATGAGAATCACACAGAGTCCACGTGTGTCCTGGGATGGGAGTAGTTAGAGTTTATTTCCTAGAATGAGGTTAATTAATCCTATATTTCGTCATACAGTTTAATCAGCTATCTGACTAGTCTTATTACTGTTACAGAATGCCAAACATATTGCCGCTGCCCAGAAAAAACTTAAACGCAGTGAGAAAAAAATAGCCAAGTTGCGAAGTCGAATCCAGTCCCTTATAAAAGGTAAACGTTCTGTCCTCGTATGCAGCTTGAAAGAATATTAATGGGTAACAATTTGTGTGAGTTTTAGTTTTTAGAGTTTGGCTGTGTGTCTGGGCTATGAGATATTCTGTTTTTTTATATTTGATGATCCATAAGACACCTGTGGAGGTACAGAGTCCCGGGATGTAACTATTCTTTAAAGAAACAATCCGAGCACCATAACCACTACAGATCATTATTGTTATGGTGTCAGGAGTGCCCTGGTGGCTCCATTGTAAGGAGTCTAATTGTTTTTGAATGGCTCAGGGCTTAGATCAGGAGAGCTAAGAGAAGTCCGTCTGCCCGGCTCTCCAACATTAGTAGTGTACGCAGAGAGCTGCGCCTGGGAGGAAACAAACTGTTCAAAACTGCATTGACGTCTAATAATGTATTTCCAGGGCAGTACTTACACCATAACCACTGCAGTGAGCTTTAACTCTCTTATAAGGAGGTATAAGAGAGCTGTACATATCCCATAAACCTCTACACTCCAAGCTTTTATGAGGAAATGTGCAGCTTTTTCCAATTACATCGCCTTTACATTCCCTCTTAGAAGTGGGAGGTAAAGGGAGTAATGAGAAGGTGCAAACAAATATTCTATTATTTCATAAAATTAAATATCCGACGGTCTATGCTTGGATATAGTGTTTTTTATTTTATTCTCTGTTGCAGTGAGCTTAAAATAATTGGAGTATTATTTATCACTGTGTATAATACACAATACTTACATTATATTATATCTCAACCTTTACAGAACAACCATCGTTACCAGCTCCGGAGACGGACATTAACACTGTTGCTCCTTCGCTGTTGGTGACGGACACACAGGAGCCAGAGCCGGCTGGGTATTCACTTTACATCTTTCTCATCAATGTTGTTAGGACCTAAATCCATCCCAGTTTACACCACCACACCTGCTGATTATCTATATGTCTGTCGTATGTTTGTCTACGGCTGTCTACCTTTGAATCACAGATACATTTGATGAGGCTGCCTACAGATTGCATGCTTGTGTTGCCAGATCTCCTTATCTTTGCAGGACTCCTGTGAATTCTGCATTCTGCCAGGCAGGGTGTGAGAGTGCTTTGGGTGTCACACAGGAAGCACAGAATGTAGAATTCTATACGGTGCAAAGACATAGAGATCGGCAACTCTAGTGAGAAATAATCTTAGGGTGTCCTTTAAATAATGTCATGTTTATAGCAGCATTATTGTCAGATATAATGAGTATAGTGATATGACAACCAGATAAACTATGCTTTTCTTCCTTCTCATAGCGATTTTCCAATCTTACCTTTAAAACCAATTACCCTACCGGATGTGGAACATGACTTTGAGACACCTAGTCAAACAATTTCAGCTTATATTAAGATCCAGAATATACTGGCCCAGGTAAAGCTCTAAGATGTGCAAGTTGGTCTCTGACTAACAGTCGCTCTCACAAACTTTTAATAATATGGTAATTTAACAAAATCTTTTGCAAAATACTAATAAATGTGACATAAATCACCTTAATTGTTAGTGCATTAAGGCAAGTATTTGGTTGCCTTAAGGCTGATTATATTCTTATATAAAACGTACATAGAGAGAAATATATGCAAATACATTGTAGTATGTTTTAAGTATTAAATCGTTCTCGAATGTCTAACATTAGAGATGTGTCTCTCCCTCTCCTCTCCTGCTCGGACTAACACGGGAACATAAGCGCAAGTAGTGAAGAGCCGGCAGTGACTGGATTAGATCGTCAGCTAACACTCTCAGCCCATTGTGAGCAAAGGATAGAAATGTACTTACATTAGCTAACGATGGGCAGCCGACTCTCTCAGCCAATCACTGACGCCTCCTCACTGCTCGCACAACTTCTTCTACTTTAGCCTGAGCTAAAGAGACAGAGACAGGAGTCACATCTTTAGTGTTAAATTGGTCAAAAACAGGTTAACAGTTACATGTAAGACTGCGCCTTTTTTGGTTTGTTTGAGCATTTTTCTTGCAAAGTGCCTTTTGTTTTCTAATTGATTTTGTTTCTGCTTTTTCAGCTTGCCAGAGGTCAGATACCTGATGATGTTGAGCAGAAAGTAGATCAACTTCCAGGTATATTAAAACACTGTGTGTGTGATTGCTGTGTGTATATATGTAAGTGTATATCTATCCATCTCCATGGAGAATGAACCAGTTCTAGCATTTTATAAAAGCTCTCTGTATTTTGTAACTTGGGGTAATATCCTCCCACAGTCTGGTAAGAGCGACCTGTTCTATTCCAGTTGGTGTTACAGTCTCTGTAACGCTGCTTTATTACATGTCCCTTATCCCTTCTCCCTATTTGGGAAGCACTGTAGCAGTTCCCCTAGCAAGACGTCCCTTCTCCTCTGACACCATGATGGCAGCTTCATTCCCGGCACATTGCAGAGAGAACGGAGAGACACAAACTGTCAGATGAGGTATGAGTACAAAATATCTGCTAATTTATGTGACCCCACCCGACTCCCCCATCCTTAATGACACTCCCACTTATTCCACCTACACCCACCACACCCACACATGCCTCTTATCCGGCTAGCTTGCAGCCCGCCTCCTCCGGGCCTTGAAGTGTCTGTTTAAATAAAAGTTTATGTATTGTGTAGTTTTTCTAACCTTGATTGAACAATACTATCTGTAAATCACATAGTGATCTGTCTTTCTTTTTAATTTTCAGAGTCTCCAGAGACTCACAACTCTCTCCACACTGTCAAAGGCTCATCAACTAGTGATGGGTTCTCCACTGTTGACCTGAACTCTTCTACAAGTGACATCTCAGTGGAAAGTACTGGTGGGTCATAGCTGTAATAACTTGCTTTTTCATTTTACAATAAGGTGGATGCTTTAGCGACTGTAAGACAGGAAATCATAACTTTTTGAACAGTTATTGCATATATTTTGAATATGAGATTGTAGACTTTATTGAGCAACAGATCACTCACATTATATAGCGCGAAAACATACAGATTGAAATAAATAGTGCAGAGGAAGGCTGTGCCTCGTTAGTTTTACAGAAATATAAATGGGTCCCGTGCACATTTAACAAATAACTAAATGCAGAGTATTAAAGGAATACTACATACACTATAACAACCACAGCTATAGGATGTATGGTGCCTGGAGCATCCTTTTACCATCCCATTGTAAGATGTCAAACTTTTTTTTGTGTGAACCTGTGTTCTGTCAGGAACCTACAGCCACATCTGCTGCATTCAATGTTCTCCAACCAGAGAGATCCCTATAAAATCAAGTATGACCATTGATGGACCATGTTCATTGGCCAGAGGGGGCTCAGCTGACATATTGAAACTGGAAGGCATGTACATGGCGTCTTCCTGTGATGTCATCAAGCACGGGGACTTCTAGCAGCTGGGATTTTTGTTGTTGACTCTGTATTTACCTTTTCTTTCAGTGTTTTTATACTCCTTGATTTAAAGCTACTCTCTGGGTCTGTGTCATCTATTAATGTAACTGTCTTATTTATTTATTGAGTGATACTGTCTGCTGACATTTCCAAATGTTGTATTTTTTCTTGTTACTAATTCCCGGGATGTCCAGAGATCCGAGATGCTCCTACAAGTGACACCAGCTCCCAGGCAGACAACGTGAAGCTGAGTGCTTTGCAGAAACAACTGGACATTGAGCTGAAGGTGAAGCAGGGAGCAGAGAATCTGGTTAAAGCATATTCCAATGATCCTCCCAAAGTAAGTTGGTTACAGTTAAACTGAGTTTAAAAATAAAGAATACTTTTGAAACATTTTGTTGGGGGAGAGGCAAAACCTAAAACCCCCTTACACCTTTTACATTACGTGCCTTTTACACTCTGACAGAGAGGTGATACAAATTACCAGCTAGAATTCCAAGAGTTTCCTGAGATCTCTCACAGTGAAATAGTTGAAGGCATGCGCTTTTCTTAATCAGCGATGAAGCATTTTATAAAATTCTAAGTAGAAAGGATGCATGCTTTTTTATTGGTTTATTTTTGTGATTTTAAAGATTTTCCTTCCATAATGCGTGTCTATAATTTAGTCTGCCTGCAAAGAAGCACTGTAGTGTGCCTAGTGCCCGTTACCCCAGATGCAAGCATTCCGCTGCTGTATTTTGAGCCATAAAGGCTCTCGTATACAGAAAGGGAAACAAAGTGAACTGGATTTATCGTCCCTGCATGTTATGTACAAGGAGTAGTTAGAGTTTTATTTCCTAGAATGAGGTTAATTAATCCCATATTTCTTCATACAGTTTAATCAGCTATCTGACTATTCTTATTACTGTTACAGAATGTCCACCATATTGCTGCTGTCCAGGAAATACTTCAAGACAGCGAGAATAAAATAGCCAATTTGCGCAGTCGGATCCAGTCTCTTATAAAAGGTAAACGTTCTGTCCTCGTATGTAGTTTGAAAAAATATTAATGGGTAACAATGAAAATGTATTTTATATTTTTGTGAGTTTTAGTTTTTAGAGTTTGGCAGTTTTTCTGTGCCGTGGGATATTCTGGGTGCCAATTGTTTTTATATATAGTGATACATTAGTCACCTGTGGAGGTACAGAGACCCGGGATGTGACTACTCTTTAAAGAAACAATCCGAGCACCATAACCACTACAGATCATTATTGTTATGGTACCAGGAGTTCCCCCATTGTAAGGAGTCAAATTGTTTGTTTTTTAAAATGTATTTATTTATCTGCATTTTTATTCGGTTGTACAGCAGTTTGACATATACAATGGTTGCAGGCAGTTGAATGGATTGCACAGTACATTGGAGAAGCGACACATAAGTTGAAAGAGAGTGTAGTTCAGTTGTATATTAGGTGTGTCTAGTGTCAACCTCATACTTGATACAGTAGTGGCACAGCATCGGGGCACAGGCCTCACTACCTCTTCCAGCTACCCAGACTGTCATAGCTGTCTTTACTGCATCACTGGAACTTAACAACAGGATACGATTGTATACTAATTTGCAAATACATTATGTAGTCGATATACAACTGTGTAAGTGTAGAGGTAAATCTTAAGGTAACACAATTTACAAAAAGAAAAAAAAAGTAACTATAAACCAATGCTGCGCATCTCTCATGGGTCAAACTGTATTTGAATGGCTCCGCAGGGCTTGCTTTGGGCTTAGTTCAGGAAAGCTAAGAGAAGTTCCTGCTTAGAAACATTCGGCTCTCCGGTGTTGTTAGTGGCTGCAGGGAGCTTCACCTGCGAAGAAAACAAACTGCTCAAAAACACATTGACTTATAATAATGGGGCGCCAGGGCAGTACTTACACCGTAACCACTACAGCGAGCTTTAACTCTCTTACAAGGAGTTATTAGAGAGATCTGTATGTATCCCATAAACCTCTACACTCCAAGCTTTTATGAGGAAATGTACAGCTGTTTTTTTCCAATTACATCGCCTCTGCACTTCCTCTTAGAGTAATGAGAAGGTGCAAAGAAATGTTATAGTATTTCATAAAATTAAATATCAAAAAGTCTATGCTTGGATATAGTGTTTTTTTGTTTTATCTCCACTTTGAGGTGAAAATTATTGGAGTATTATTAATCACTGTGTATAATACACAATACTTACATTATATTATATCTCAACCTTTACAGAACAACCATCGTTACCAGCTCCGGGGACGGACATTAACACTGTTGCTCCTTCGCTGTTGGTGACGGACACGCAGGAGCCAGAGCCGGCTGGGTATTCACTTTACATCTTTCTCATCAATGTTGTTAGGACCTGAATCCATCCCAGTTTACACCACCACACCTGCTGATTATCTAGATGTCTGTCGTATGTTTGTCTACGGCTGTCTACATTTCAATCACAGATACATTTTATAAGGCTGCCTACAGATTGCATGCTTGGGTCGCCAGATCTCCTTATCTTTGCAGGACTCCTGTGAATTCTGCATTCTGCCAGGCATGGTGTGATAGTGCTTTGGATGTCACACAGGAAGCACAGAATGTAGAATTCTATACGGTGCAAAGACATAGAAATCGGCAACTCTAGTGAGAAGTAATCTTAGGGCATCCTTTAAATAATGTCCGGTATATAGCAGTATTATTTTCTAAAATATAATGAGTATAGTGATATGACAACCAGATAAACTATTATTTTCTTCCTTCTCATAGCGATTTTCCAATCTTTCCTATGAAAGCAATTGTCCTACCGGATGTGGAACTGGACTTAGAAATGCCTCCTGCTCCAAGTCAGACATTTTTAGATAACATTCAGCACAACATTTCAGTATACATTGAGTTCCCGGATTTCCTGGCTCAGGTAAAGCTCTAAGATGTGCTGGTTGTTCTTTACCCCTAAACTTCATCATTAAATGAGCACTCTGTGTACAATAGCCATTACAGTACAGTGAAGTAGATATGGTACAATGAGTCCGTGGATATTAACCCAATTTTTTTTTTGTTAAACCATTTAGGAGAATTTTGACAAATAGGGGATGATTATGTAGAATTTTATTTATTGTCCTATAAATGTTAATTCCATCCAAGCTGGACAGTTGTGATGGGCGGGTGTTAGCTCAGAGCTCTCAGCCAATCAATACCATCCAGCTTTCCTATAATTGTCGTTGATAATACAGAAGTGTTACTTCCTCACTATCAATGTGGCTATTACAAGCAGCCACATGTTTCATTTCTTGATTGTTTGAGTTAATGAAGTCTCGGTTTAGTTATTAAATCAGAGCATCTAATGCAGGGGTTCTCAACCCAATCCTCAGGACCCCCTACCAGTCCAGGATTTGGGGATTACCTGGTTGTGTCTAAGGTGTTTAGAAAAAGGGGAAAAAAACACCTTAGACTCTAAACACCTTAGACTCACCCAGGTAATCCCTAAACCCTGGACTGGTAGGGGGTCCTTGAGGACAAGGTTGAGAACCCCTGGTCTAATGGGTTATGAAAGGCTAACCGTCGCTTTAATATTATACTAACTTAACCAAAAAGTTTCATTGGAGCAAAATACTAATAAATGTGACATAAATCACCTAAAGTGTCAGGGCAGTAAGGCAGGTATTCGATTACCTCAAGGTTCAGTATATTCTGATATAAAACATATATATATATATAGAGAGAGAAATATATAGAAATATAGTGTAGTTTTTACATGACAATTAAATGTACATATATTGTACAGACACAAAAGAAAAGCACAACAAAAAGTGTGCTAGTGCTTTGACCCAAAGGCCATTTACCTCTAATCAGTCCTTATGTCTTCTCCTTGGCTGGTCCACATGCCCCTAATGCCGACGTTGATGGTTGACCTCGGCTAAATCTAGTTCTTGTAGTTATTGTTTTAACTACCTGTCAATCATCGATATAACCTCTAACAGAGAAAACATAGTGAGAGAGGAGACATTAGACAATGCTTCTATTTCTACTCCTTAGCCATTTCCTAAATCTCAGGTAAACAGAGAATCTCAGGGGAAATGTTTTTAGCGTGTTATTCAATGTTATACATTGCAGAGAAGTAACACTTCTCAAAGAAAAAAATGCTTTTATTATGTATGGTTTAACTTTCCAGGATTACGAAGAAGGCCGCAAATATACCAGCGATAACGAACACATTACAGCAAACCCAACACCAGACGTTATACGTGAGCCTGATAGGACAGTTTCCCCTCTGGATAACAGTATTCGTGAACCTTCCAAAACATCTAAGGACGTGCGGTATGATTACTTACCAGGAGCGTTTTATTCTAAGTCTTTGTTTTTATTGTGAGGGGTGTATGGGACATTTGAAATAATTTCTCAACGTTTTCTTTTCTTGGCAGTATTCGGCCCCGAATTCCTCTCGCCATGGAGGACTTCAAGCTCCGCTCTGTGCTGGGTAGAGGGAGCTTCGGAAAGGTAAGTTTAAGGTAGAATTCCAATTCTAGTTGGATATAACGGATGTCTTAACAGATGCCGCACAACACTTTATTTATTTTAATTTCAGGTTCTACTGGCTAAGTACAAGAACACAAACAAAATGTACGCCTTGAAAGTCATGAGAAAAGGGGACATAGAATCATCACCTAAGCTCGATAGGTCAGTAAATGAAGAACAATTCATTGTTTTTGGGTGGATGAGGTTCTGTTTTCTGTCTTTTGTTTGTCATTTGTTTGGGAGATCAGGGGAAAATTAGTTTTAACTTTTATTTTTCCTTTCCAGCCTTCTGTGTGAGAAGCGCGTATTTCAAGCTGTGACCAACAGGCGCTACCCATTTCTAATTAACTTGTTCGGGTGTTTCCACACTCAAGACCACATAATTTTTGCGATGGAATATGCTGCTGGGGGCGACCTAAGCACACTCCTTAACAACAAAAGGCGTCCCTTTCCAGAATCCAGAGCTATGTGAGTATAAGCTCCAGGTCTAATCCAATGTTCTGCAGATGGGCAACAAATTCCATAAATTCTAGTTATGTATACCTGTTTATACCAGGAATATCACACAACATCACGGGAACTTGGCTATTTTTCCTTGAGCCCGGATACTGGTATATCGATACATTATTGACACTACTAATTTGTAGCTACAGTTCCCACAGTGGCATTTCACTCTGTTAACAGGCAGTGTAACTGTATCACTTGAGGATTTCTTACAACAGTCATTTGAATGAAGTGTAACTGTATCACTTGAGGATTTCTTACAACAGTTATTTTAACTAAAATTTGTTTGTATACCCCCATTTTTACCTATTTACATTAAAAGTGAAGTTTTAATTATTTCCTCTTTTGTGATCTCCCCGAGCCCAACCTATCCTAAGGTCACCCCTCTATAACGAGGCAACTACCACTCTGCAGGACACTCTATCATTTATTCTGTCCCTTCTCCTGTCTCCCTTCCTTATTGTTTAATCACACAACATTTTTTTTAATCCTGATTATTTTGTTTATAAGAGTAAAAAGAAGATGAAACAATAAGGAAAAACAATGCCCATTATATTAGAGCAGTAACAACATCATTAAAACAGAATTTGACAAATTATTTATAAAAGACAGACTCAAATAAGAAATGAAGTAGAGCCACAAGTAACCAAATATAATGGAAGAGGAAAGATAGCACCGTGGGTTTTAGAATGCAAATAAACATGGTTAGATATTAACAAACCTATTCTGTATTAAAAAAGACTTCAAACTGTATAAATGAATGTATATCCTCTGAGCTGCTGTATATCTGCTTGCTGTATGTGCCCAATGCTGTATCAGTGCGGTTACATCTGGCCACATACACCGCTGTCTGCACCAACTATAGCCAACGGCCTTGGAAGCATCGGCATTGGTGAATGGAACCAGCTGTAAATGCTAAACGACCAATCACCATTGTATCAGCTGATAACTAACCACCAACCGGCAGTGAGAGAGAATAAGAAAACCCGGGATTTAATGTAATATGTCAGAACACAGAGTGACTTAGGAATATACGGAATTAAACCAGTTAATAAGAAAACACTGCGTCATCTAGAAAGTAACAGATTTATTTATTATTCCCAGATTTTTTTCTGCCTGTGTCGTCCTGGGACTTGAGTTCTTACACGAACAGAAGATCGTCCACCGGTAAGATTATAGAAAGAGACTAAACATGGAGTGTCAGTGATATTTGTGTTATTGTATTTAAACCTGTTTGTTTATAGTAAGTTATTCACGTTAACAATTTAAATAGCCTAAAGAGTGAATCCTAATCCTAAATTCCTCTAGTGTTATGTAAAATGAATAAAACTTAATGTTCTGTATTTTAATATAGAGACCTGAAATTAGAGAATATTGTTCTAGACGAAAAAGGGTTCGCAAAGATCACAGACTTTGGTCTTTGCAAAGAAGGTAAATATCATTTTATAGTTAAAACATATTTTTTTCATACAAGCTCACGCTTAGTAATTTTAAAATGTCCCGGCAATATCAGAGTTAGCTTTCATAAATAACATGTTAATATATAAAATGATGTGTATACAATCTCTGATTCATTCCAAAAGGAACTCTGTAACAGTAAAAGTATGTATTTTTGAATTTAAAGTGTCCATGGGGTCTTTCAGGTTATGGGGCCCCCCTTTTAAACTAAAATGTTTTTACTCACCTACTATCCAGGGCTGGGCAGGCAGTGTCGGATGCACACACACATTACACACAGCCAGCACACAGCACATTCAGATCCCACACAGCCACCACGCACACTGTGGGGGATACACACACATTACACACAGCCAACACACAGCACATTCAGATCACACACAGCCACCACACACACTGTGGGGGATACACACACATTACACACAGCCAACACACAGCACATTCAGATCACACACAGCCACCACACACACTGTGGGGGAACAGAAGGAGGTAAATGGGGAGGGCAGAGGGTGAGACACCATACTTAGGGCTCCAGGTAGGAAATCCCAATTATTCCAATTGAAATTATTAAAGCAAATTGGGCTACTGCTTTAGTCCTTTATATTTTCACACCCCTGTGGTTACCGACATGACAGAGCCGTGTCTGACAGCATCCCATAAACACCTGCTGGGTAAAGGATTATGGAGTGTAGTCAATCTCCACTGAATAGTATGAAAGCCCCCTCTTATTCCAGGCATGTTTCCTGCAAAACTAAAACTCTCAGCAATATCTACTCACTATTATTCTTATAGGAATATTTGATCCGATACAGAAACATGTCACCAGTTATCAGCCGTGATTTAACCCGTTAGCATGATCAAATAATATTACAGATCAGTCTAACTGAAAGTCATTCCCAAATGTAATTTGCTAAAACTGAATATCTTCAATTTATATACAATTCTATTTTCCTTATTTCTCAGGAATCGGATACGGAGACACAACCGGGTCTCCTCGTGGAACCCCGCATTACGTAGCTCCTGAAGTGTGCAAAGGCAAGCCGTACACAAGAGCTGTAGACTGGTGGAGCTTCGGGGTGGTTATTTATGTAATGCTATCTGGAAAGGTAAGAACAGACTTTCAATAAGAATCTGTAAACAGATTTATTTACTGCTAATCCAGAGAGACTCTACCAATTTAAAGAATCACTCTGCACACCTAAAGCACTATAGCTTGCTGAAATGCTTTATTTGTGCAGAGTGTGTCCATTTTCATTTTACAAGCGTACAGATTTCAATGTAAATCATCACCTTGATATACACCCCTGGCTGCCAATCATACAAATGGTTGTGTTACTTCCTGGTTTGGTTAGATCTGTGAAGCTAATATCAGGAGGAAGTAATTGCCCAGAGCACCTGCCTTGCAAAGATTGCTCATTGAGCTGCATTGGGAGGCTTGTGATTGGACAGTTACAGAAAGTCTGGGTGGGGTAAGAAGGGGAGAGATTGCAAAGGCTGCAGACAAGAGACCTGTAGTTTTTGCAAGCTGTTTTTTGATATTACAATATTAATATTACATCCCAACATTCCTCTGCATATGATCCCTTTCCCTTCCCAAAATAGATCCCCAGACAGATACATTGCTAGTTGTTATCACCACCCAACAACTAACCCCTGGCCCCTGGTTCCCCATGTCGTACTTTCATACACCCGCACCACACACCTTTGATGCATGCTGATTTACACATTGTCCCATTACTACTAACATTCGAAAAACCATAAACTATTCAATTATGGCTCAGCAGCAGATTCCAGTATTTTACAACTTTACAAACTAAAATTGAGTTTTTTTAAAATGTATTTTTTCCCTCTAGTTTCCCTTTGAAAGCCATGATTTGAAAAAGTTAACTGCGAGTATCATCAAAGGAAAATTCAAATGTCCAGAATCCCTATCAAGAAACTCAACTTCAATAATAAAACAGGTTAGTCGCCACACGTTTCGTGTTTAATAAATGTAATAGATTATATGAGCCATGATCAAACCGTTCATGGACCATTGATGAGGGAAGTTTATCCTGGCGAGCTGCCTTAGGATGAATGAATTCTAAGTTCTTGGAGGTTTCAGGATTAGACCCTCTGCATGGAGCCTTGCGTCTAATCAGTACAGGAATAATTTATGACATCACATCCCAGCATCTTGCATCATTACCTTATATGAACGGTCTGACAGATAGTGATATAAAGTGTGTAGAAAAGAATGCAGGTTCAGATAATCTTTGGGAGAGGGAATGTATCAGTTTTTTTATTTTGTCTTTTCACAATAGTAATCTTATTTGTCATGCACATATCTCAGTACTATACATACATCTTTAATTGCATGTACCTAGCTGTGTGTATTAATGCAGGTAACGAAACATTAATTCTTACTGAGACTTAACACTATAATATTCTTATATTCTCATTGTATGCAATATGACATCAAGGAACACCTTGTGCCGTGCTCACATAAAGCACCATCCACGTACGTACATTGCTACCACCACACTTTTCTTTTTTTCTTTGCTGTCCCTTCAAGCATAACTCATAAAGTGCAGGGCAAATGGCTTGGAAAAGTCAACAGCCTCCTCCATGTGTCGAGCTCAGAGCACCTCTGTTCACTCTCTACAGTCTCTAATTTACTTGCCCCATGCACTTATTCATTGCCATGCCACTCCTTCATGCCACTTGCCCTACCCACTGTCTGCTTGCACGTATCGCTTGCCCCGTCCACTCTATCTGTGCCCACGTCATATATTAATCCTTCACATGCCCCATCCACTTGCGGGCCCATTTCACTCTCACCATATCAACAACCCAGTCTGCTCCCTACTTTCCATCCTCTATATCACTAATCCATCAATTAGTTCCTCATGTCATTGAAAATGTGCCACTTCTCCGTGCCAGTTCCCACCATACATCACTTAGCTGGCCTCAAAAATAAAAAGACAATATTAATAAAGAAATAGTGCAATTAATCAAACCAACTTACTTACATCATGAGTCTCTCCAGCAAGCTCTCCTAGAGGTCCATCATGTTGGTTCTATTCCCAAGGGGTATTAAAAGAGGTTGCATAGGGCATTGTCACATACTCCGTCCACTCTCTCTAACATGTGAGTAGGAGAAAATGATTTCTTTCTCGCACGCAAAGACCCTGAGATTTGAGGGTAGACAATGAATCTGGTACTTGGCTTGCAGCTTAGAGGGAAAACACCTGCCCCCTCCGCTATCCATACCTGGGTTGCAGACAGACATTGGTTAAGCTGCCTATATTTGGAGCCCTACATTGATTATAAAAACAGGCACCTAGCAAGCAGTAACCATGAATCATGCCAGCAGTCTGGACAATCTCTGGGCAGCATGGACATGTTGTGTACTTATTAATCTCTGTATTAATGTACACAGCGTGAGTGATAAAGTTACTCTACCTGCAGGGAAAATGCATGTAATTTTGATGTTTATTATTAAAATTAACGATATGTATATTAAAAAAATTCCCTTTTACAGCTTCTCACTAAAAAAGTAAAGGCACGACTAGGAGCCAGCAAGAAAGACGCCCAGGACGTTAAGGAGCACCCTTTTTTCGAAGTACGTACATTTTAAATAGAACATGATATTTATTTATTTTTACTTAAATTGGTTTAGTCACAAAAATATATATTTCTGATCATTTACTTGAAATCTAAAATAAAAGATAATTTAGGATAAAGTAGGGACTGCTTTGTCTTAGGGTCAAGTCCGAGGTGGACAAAAGGTCGAACTTCTGCTGTGAAGTTTTGTCAGTTTCCACATCCCAAGTGACAGAGTCCCTTTACATTAGAATTATAAGGAAAGACTCATTCTCATAGCTAAATGAGCATGCTAAGTTAGGTGTGTGTTTAAAAAACATACAGTGTCCTATGAGTTTCTGCATTTACATCCATTCAAGGAATCCGGTTTAAAATCATACCCAGCTCTGATCACGCAGAACCTGAAGCAGTGAGTGTGTTATTACTTTCTGGGCCTCAAACTTTACCTCAATAAACACATCACCAGTACTTACTGTGCCAGGAAAAGAGGGAATCTCACCAAATAAAATATGATCAACAGATTACTATCCCACCAGCTCCTATTAAAAATCCCTATGTGAAGAATGGATTGGGGCAAACTGGAAACCTGCCTAGGGGCCCTTGGAATCTTAATCATTGTCTGACTCCTAGCACCATAACCACTGCAACATGATGGCACCCTCCCATTTGTGAATAATATGACGGCTTACCTGGGGTCTGCAGGGCACTGTTTGCAGCCAGGTCATTGGCTGAGAGTGTTAGCTTAGTATTCTCAGCCAATGAGTACCTCCATGCACCACCAGGCTAGGACAGTGCAGCAAGCTTCCGGACTGCAGAGGAGAAGGTGGATCCCAGGTAAGTTCTTAAACCATTCACAAGCAGTTTGACTACTCACACTAGTAGGGGGGCATGGAACTCGTGGCACCATAACCACTACATCTGCATGTAGTAGTTATGGTGCTTAGACTGTTCTTTTAAGGCAATTTGAGGATTAGTTTTCAGACTCTCACTGGGATCTGTACGGAATGTAGCTTTTTGGGCATATTATCTGTAATTCTGTGTTTTATATATAGTTATTTTACTGATTTATACAATGATGTACATTTCTTTCCAGCAAATAGACTGGGCTGCATTATTATTAAAGAATGTGAGGCCACCATTTTTACCCGACATTCGTGGAGCTGAAGACGTCAGGAACTTTAGTTCTGCGTTCACCTCGGAATATCCTATGTTAACTCCTCCAAAAAAGCGAGCTGAAATACCATGCTATGAGGCAGAGGCATTTTTGGATTTTAATTGGAGGGTTGATTGGAATTAATAACAGACACAGACTTTAATAAAATATACAGGAGGAAACGGCTGAGGTGGTGGAACAAAGCAGCCTTAAACACAAACCCTCTCTTAAACTAAGATCTATGTTCTATACCATTGTACCCGAAGACCGAAGAGCCACCACCCACCTCTATGCTAAGGCCCAGGACTAGGAATGTAATCATAACATAGAAGATAAACAGTGGCATAAATTATTCATAGCACACAAACAACATACATTAGGCACATCACACATAGAGCTCACCAGGAAAGTTCTGTATAGATGGTACATGGTCCCAGTAAGACTTCAACACAGCGACCCTAAAAAATCAGCAATTGACTGGAGATGCTTAACAGAAACTGGAACGATGTTGAATGTATGGTGGACATTTTCTAAAATTAAGATGTTCTGGAGGTCAGTTATTTAACTAATATCCCCCTGCACAACAAAAATTGTCCTGAAGCCTCTACCTGAGATGCACTTGCTTCTCCTTGTCCCACCAAAATTATCAAATACCTTATATACCATATCATATTAGCGGCTTTGACTGTCATAAGCAGAAATCTACTTTGCAACCTGCAATTGAAACGTATTTAAAAATAAGAGCCAACCAAACTATATTAAATAATGGCAAGACAGTGAAACACTCCCAAAATGTTTGAATTAGTGGTATGAACTTTTGAAAAAAATAAAATAGGCGGGGCCTGAAGATATCCGGACGCCCTTTTGATACATCTGCTACTATTAATGGTAGACTTGACCCGGAGCACCGAACAACATGACCATATCATTAGTCCTGTTCTTCCACTGCCCAGGAATGCAATCCGCCCATCCGGATCTCTGGCCTATTGAAGCCTGCAGGTCGACGGCATGGACAGGTGACCGATCTCCAAACTAGGACTGCATGCCCTGAAGCTACTTGATTGCAGCACTGCCACCCCCTTGGACTGGTGGGGGATATCCTGGTCCCCGCTGAGGAACTTACCCATCTGCCAAGACAAACAGTCTCTGCCATTTCTGCAACAATGTGGTATCCAGAAAGGCCGCCGAGCCGCAAGCTACCTTATGCCAATGAGTCCAGAGACTATGATGTGGATGGAGAGCTTTGAGTTCTGGCTTTGTTGAAGCTGCAGATCTCGCAATCCCACCATACAAGATCCTCACCCGATTCAAGAGTCGTTCCAACTCACAGTCGCTCCTCTGGGCATGGGGCCCACATAGACCAGAATCCACCACACGGTCCATATACTCATAAGGTACTCAGAGCCCCAAGGACCCCATGAGCTTGTGATCCTTCTGCTTGGAAAGACATGATCAATGGACTTATGGCAGTGGCTCCCTTTCAAAGCCCAGTCATTCCTATCGAATACAAAAGTAGATGTTTCTTTGTAGCCTACCTGTGGCATAAGCTGAAGATGTAGGGCAGAGGTCTTGCAAATATCTGCAATAGCTATTTAGCACTACAGAGTTCTTACGTTCCCTTTATATATATATTCTCAATGTTATTGCATTTCCTCAGCTACTTAATTACTGAACAAGCGTATACCTCTTTGTTATATATTCCTACGTGTGTATCTAGACTTTCTCATGGGCCTAATAGCCGCTCAAGCCACCATTTTTAGACATACCTAGACTGCCTTTGTTAAATCCTAACACTAGCGCTGTCCTCTCATGTTCCATGCTGTGCTTAGTGCTATATATACTGTCACACTCTTTACGATGAATTTAACAATATAAGCAAGTTAATCTTGTCTTATATTAGAAAAAGTGCAGCTTTTCTTGTACCATAAGTAATTACTAACATGTACTACTGCACTTTAAAAATAAAGAATGTAAAAAAAAAAACTTCTATGAATGATGATCCACCATACAGTCAACACTCCGCCAGCCATGACCATGCCTTCTATGCCTTGAAGGTAACAAGAAAGGACTTGTAATCTAATTCCTAACAAACACTGTACAATATCTACATAAAGACACTATGACAGATGTGACAAAAATGTATGTGACACAAACCTATAATGGCATTACTATGTAATTTCTATTTTCTTTAATAAACAGTTCAATAAAGAAAGAGAAGTAACGTGTTGTTTTTTGTTTAATGAAATGTTTTATTGAACAGGGTTATTCAGTAAAATGAGAAGTCAAAGTGGATTTGAAAATAAAGGTCAAATTAGCTGAAATAGAAACACCCTCCAAGCCATCTGTGAATCCAGTTTGGCTACTTTGGCCTTAAATTTTAAATTAACTTTGAATTCTCACTTTAGTGAATAATCCTGCCTAGTTTGAATTGAGTTTTGTGTAGATTGTGAGAGAGAAAGCTTGTACAGGAAAAAGAGAAGATTGAGAAAAAAAGGGAATCACCTTTCTTTAAGAGCATGTGTTAAATGTTGTCCCGAAATGCAATTTTTCCGAATTACAGCCAATCTGGTAATCGTCCAAATTCCTGAACTCCGAACCTACATATGACGTACAAAGAAACAACTCACACAATAGTCATATTATTCCTGACTCTGTTACTGGTGCTAAAAAAGGAGGAATGGAACGAAGGGGAAGCTGAATATTTTTGGAAGGGTGGAGGGATTTGCGGGGGTGGGGGCAGTAAGCAGTTTAGTTTTCTATAATGGACAAAAGGTTTGCCCAATCCTACGGGCTGGATCTCCTGTCCAATTAAGAGTCAGGAAAGAGCTGATTAATGGCTAGGGGACTGCAACAACTTGTTTATTTTATCCACAATCAAGTGACAACTGACCAATAGAGACAAAAAGTAGGAGGAGTAAAGCAATGTATACTTCCAAGGAGGATTGAGGGAGACAGACCAACAGACAATAATTGCCTGCTTTTACCATCGCTGTATCTGGGTGGGTGTGGGAGATGGGAGCCAGTGTCATTTATCTTAGGGTGAGATTGAATAGGTTTAGGTTACTGCTGTGCCTAGCTGCTGCCAGTACCCCACGTAAACCAATTAAGTGGGAGATAAATAGGCTGTCATTGATCTTAGTTTGAGACTGAATAGGTTTAGGTCAGGGGCCGACTGAGCAAATCGGTCATGGACCAAAGGTGCAAGGCTCTTGGGTGCCCACTCGTGGTGAAGTAAGTTAATGGCTGAGGTGGGAAGTTGAACAAGCTCAACAGCCAGATTGCACTGAAAGGGGCCAACACAGTCTTCCTTGGCACCTGTTGCTAAAATTCTCTTAACCTTTGATCGGCACACTGATGGACAGCTAAGAGGCCTTCCCAAAGGTCCACTAGGCTGACTCTCAGTGTGCCTATCTTAGCGTGGCTGAAATAAATTTACTGCAGGGGGCACAGTCCCTAATTTTTCCCAGGGGCAAAGGCAACTGTCAGTTCATCCCTGGTTTGGGTTACTGCTGTACCTACCTACTGCCAGTTCCCCATGTACCACAACAGAGTGGGAGATAGCCTCTGTCATTGATTGAGCTATAGGTGTGTTTAGTCCAGTGGGTTTTGTGCAAAAGTGTGATTACTGTGCAATGCGCTGTGTGCTCTGTGCAGTTCAGTGTTTTTTAAATGGCTTCTCCAAGAATCATAATCACTTCAGCCCTCTGTAATGGTTATGATGCCAAAAGTTGCCTGGTCCTGTTTCTGATAATGAGGCAAACTGTTAAGCACATAGAGGGCCCATATCTATTACATTATACTTCATGGATTTAAATTAATTATTATATAGATTGCAAAGACCTATGAATGCTCCTATTTCCCGTTTCATCTTGAATATACAGTGTTCAAAAGCACCAAGGTGAATACTTCCAAGGTAGGGGGGTGAATGAGACACACAGAGGAGCTGGGGGGTGAATGTGACAGACAGAGGGGCAGGGGGACTAAAAAACACGAATGGGCTGTGGAACATAGAGACACACAGTAAAGCACAAAGACACACAGATGTACTATTTTACAAAATTAAGCCTTGTGATCAAAATCCCACTACGTCTGGGCGGCAGCTTTGATAATAGTACAGCCCCAACAGTAAAATCCATATGTACATTTTATTAAGGAGGTTTTTTTAGTATCACTCCAATGACCATTCAAGCGTAAGCCCACATGCCACACTGCAAAACCTCTTAGGTGAGTCCTACACTAACAACTAACTAATTAGAAAGTGAATTGTTAGTGTAGGACTCAACTAAAAGATTTTGCCTTGATGTGGCAGGTGAACTTAATCTTCAATGGCAATTGGAGTGATGCGAAGATACTTGTGCTGGCCTTTTATTCATGATATGCTTTGTTTTCTTTAAAATTTATATTAAATATTTAGCAAATCATAACCCAATTCAGGCTAGGAAAATAATTGCAAATGAAGAGGAGAAACAGAAATATTGGGGGTTATTTATAAAAAAAGTTTTCTGAAAAGTGGTCTAAAGTACTAAAAATACTAAAAGTAGTAGTCACCATGTAAATTAATGAAACAAACAAAAAAAATGAGTAAAGAAATAAAGCTCCTCTACCCCGGACTGCGGCACGGCAGGTAAGCTGGCAGGGGAGGGGAAGCAGAGGGGGTGAGACACAGGGGACTGGGGGAACGAAGGAAATGAAATACATGGAGGTCTGGGGAATGAGACACATGGGGGCCTGGGGAATGAGACACACAGTAATGGGGAATGAGACTCATGGGGGCAGGAAATGAGACATATGGGGGGCTGGGAATGATATTTCTGATGACTTAAAGGTAGGCAGACAATGTAATAGAGCAGCAGGAAATGCTAGCAGAATACTTGGTTGTATAGGGAGAGGTATTAGCAGTAGAAAGAGGGAAGTGCTCATGCCATTGTACAGAACACTGGTGAGACCTCAGTTGGAGTATTGTATGCAGTACTGGAGACCGTATCTTCAGAAGAATATTGATACTTTAGAAAGGGCCGCCACCATAAATGTTGGGGCCCCTAACTCAGCTTAGGGTCTGGGCCCTGTGGGGCCCGCCTCCAATCCCGCCCACAGGGTCCGCCTCCAAATCCCGCCCACAGGGATACACACACACACACACAGACACAAAAGGACATAGAAACATAGAATGTGACGGCAGATAAGAACCATTCGGCCCATCTAGTCTGCCCAATTTTCTAAATACTTTCATTAGTCCCTGACCTTATCTTATAGTTAGGATAGCCTTATGCCTATCCCACGCATGCTTAAACTCCTTTACTGTGTTAACCTCTACCACTTCAGCAGGAAGGCTATTCCATGCATCCATGGAATAGCTTTCCAGCTGACACAGACATACATGCCGATAGACATACATATTGACACACACATACTGAGATATACACACATATACAGACACACACGCATACATAGTGACAGATAGACACATACTAACATACAGACATACATGCATGAGGACATACACATACATACACCGACATACATACATACAGTCATTCATACAGACAGACATACAGACACTGACATCCATACATACACACACAGACATACATTCATATGGCATACATGCATATATACAGACATAATGACAGGCATACATACATACATTTATACATACTGGCATACATGCATGCGGACATCCATACACACAGACATACGTTCATAATGACATGCAGACATACATTCATACTGACATACAGACATACTGACAGACATACATTCATACAGAAGACATACAGACACTGACATCCATACACACATACATACATACACAGACATACATTCATACTGGCATACATGCATATATACAGACATACTGACAGACATACATACATTCATACATACACACACACACACACAGACATACATTCATACATGCATACATTCATAATGACAGGAGTCCTCAAACTTTTTAAACAGGGGACCAGTTCACGGTCCCTCAGACACTGTTGGGGGTCGGACAATAAACAATATGAACAAATTCCTATGCACACTGCGCACACACGCATAAGGACATAAATACACACACACATACTGACATACATACATATAAAAAACAGACAGACACAGACATATACATACATATTCAAATACAATCAGATACATACACAGAAACAGACAAGCATACATAAACATACTGACTTACACACACAGACATACATACTCACACATACTAACATAGATACATACTGACATATACACATATATAGATACATACTGACATTCATACAGACATACTGACATACACACATACAGACATACATACATCCTAACATACACAAATACAGCCAGGGCCGGCGCCACCTGTAAGGCGACCTAGGCAGCCGCCTAGGGCGCAACTTACCAGAGGGCGCCGGATCCCTGTCCCCGCTGCGCCTCCTCATGCTGCGCCGCCTGAGCGCTTTAGCAAGCCCCAGGTGGCGCAGCACTGCTGCATGGAGGGCGGCCGGGTTTATGACCGGCAGGAGGGAAGCGCAGAGCGCTCCCTCCTGCCGGTCTCTCCATGTAGCGTGGCCGGGCGGCGCGGAACGCGGGACAGGAACCTTTGTTTCCTGTACTTGGCCGCCGGCGGAATGACAGGAAATGCTCACTCAGTGGAGGGTGGTAAGGGGGGGGTGGTATAAGGACCACTAAGGGAGGGAGGGGTTATAAGGACCACTAAGGGAGGGAGGGGGTATAAGGACCACTAAGGGAGGGGGGGTATAAGGACCACTAAGGGGGGGGGGTATAAGGACCACTAAGGGAGGGGGGTATAAGGACCACTAAGGGAGGGGGGGTTTAAGGACCACTAAGGGAGGGGGGTATAAGGACCACTAAGGGAGGGGGGTATAAGGACCACTAAGGGAGGGGGGTATAAGGACCACTAAGGGAGGGGGGTATAAGGACCACTAAGGGAGGGGGGTATAAGGACCACTAAGGGAGGGGGGTATAAGGACCACTAAGGGAGGGGGGGGTATAAGGACCACTAGGGGAGGGGGGATAAGGACCACTAGGGGAGGGGGATAAGGACCACTAGGGGAGGGAGGGGGGATAAGGACCACTATGGGAGGTTGGGTGGGATAAGGACCACTAGGGGAGGGGGGATAAGGACCACTAGGGGAGGGGGGGATAAGGACCACTAAGGGGGGGAAGGACCACCAAAGGGGGGTAAGGAGGGAGGACTACTAAGGAGAGGGGAGGAGGGTGATTACCACCAAGGGGGTGGGGGGAGTAGGGGAAGGTCTACTAAGGGGTTTGGGAGAGGGAGGACCACTAAGGGGTTTGGGAGAGGGAGGACCACTAAGGGGGGAGGGGGGTGAGAAGACCACCAAGGGGGACTGCAGAGGGACAGGGGGCCAAGGGAGAGCACTAAGTGACAGAAGGGGAGAACACGGAGGTACAGAAGGGAAGGGGAAATCAATAATTGAGGGGAGAGCACTATGATTTTTTTTTTTTTTTTAAAAAAGCTGTTCCCATCTCAGTCCCTATCCTACCCCACAAACCCTCTCTTTTACACTACACACATACACAATGCATCCCCCCCACACACACACACAGAAACATACAATGCATTCCTACTCACACACAAACACACCCGAAACAAACAATTCATCCCTTACGTTCTCTTACATAATTAATGCACCCCTTACAGACACACACTGCATTCAATTACATACACAGAAACAAACCTTGCACCCCTTACACACACACACACACACACACAGAAACATACAATGCATTCCTTACACACAAACACACACTACATCCCCTATAAACACACTACATCCCTTACACAAATTGCACACATAAAACATCCCCAACTCATGGATGGGCCATGTAGGTGGATTTATGGGTGGGCCCCCTGGGGGCCCAGACCTTGAGCTGTGTAAGGGGCCCTAAAAAAATCATGGATCTGTTCGTTAATTGTTAATTGTTGTGTTCGTTAATTGTTGTGAGCACTGTTAAAAACAGTCTCCAGAGAGCCTCTTCTACACCAGACATGTGGAGCCAGACTGAGCCCATCATCAGCCTCTTGTCCTCATCTGGTGGTAAGTAGGCAATCCAATATATTATTAGTGGCACTAATCTCTAATTTACCTCACATTAAATGGATACTATAGTCACCAGAAGCACTACAGCATAATGTAGTGGTTCTGGTGTCTATAGCCTGTGCCTGTAGGCTTTTTAATGTAAACACACTGTCTTTTCAGATAAGACACTTTGTGAAGACTGGCGTTGGCCCATATGGCAGAGCATATGGGCGGGGCATTGTGATGTCACATGGTTGGCTGGACATATGGGGGGGCGGCAAAAATTTTTTTGCCTAGGGCGGCAAAAATCCTTGCACCGGCCCTGAATACAGCTAATTTTGCTTACCTTTTTGCAGGTGGAATGTTGTGGCTGGTGGGAGTCGGCGTGGCTCCCGCGGCCTGGCTTTCTTCCCTCCCACGTGGTGCGTAGGGGAGGGAGCTGGGAGGAAGTGACAGCCACTTCCTCCCAGCAGTACTTTGCGGCTGCAATTTTTTTTAAAGGGGCCCGGTCGCGCTATTGCATGGCCGCAGCGCAGACCGGCCCCTGAAGATATAGGGCCCATTGGGTGGCCCTAAGTGTGTGGGCCACCCGATAGGCCCCAACTGCTAAACGTGCTAAACCGTCATGGCTATCACCCCCTGATGGCGGCCCTGACTTTAGAGAGAGTTCAGAGAAGGGCTACTAAACTGGTTCATGGATTGCAGGATAAAACTTACAAGGAAAGGTTAAAGGAACTTAACATGTATAGCTTGGAGGAAAGACGAGACAGGGGGGATATGATAGAAACATTTAAATACATAAAGAGAATCAACACAGCAAAAAACAGGTGTGAGGAAGGCTGAACTTGATGGACGCAAGTCTCTTTTCAGCTATCTAACTATGTAACTATGTAATATTTAAAAGAAGAAAAACTACCACAACAAGAGGACATAGTCTTAAATTAGAGGGGCAAAGGTTTAAAAATAATATCAGGGGGGCGGGGCCGGACGGTCGCAAGTCAAAGCAGCTCCTGCAAAACGCTACTGAAAACCCTCTAAAATCATGCATTGCCAGCTAAAACTGAGCCGACAGCACAGATGCCCAGTGCCAGGGGCCTGCTGGACCCGGGGAGAGGCTGGCTCGCTGAGTCCCCCTGGGGGAGAAAATCCTGATGAAAAATCCTGATGACCCAACTCGGGCCTTCTTCTGCGGTGAGTGGGGCAGATGGCCGCTGCCACACTATCCTGTACCACAGTGCCCGGCCAAAGGTGCAGACTGATGTGGTTCCGGCTCCGGCCCCCCCCCCTCCCCAATGGACCGGGGGGGTGATCCCGGTCCTCACCTGGTGGCCTTGAGGGTGGCTCCACGGTCGGGGATGGGGAGCCTGACCGCTACTTCCAAAATGGTGGGTGCCATGTGCACGGACAGCAAGGAGAAGGCTCCCTCCCCCCTGGCGCTCACTGCTGCTCTAACAGCCCCTGACACCCGCACTCGCCAAACAGGGAAGCGGGAAAAAAACCCTCCCAACCCTCCCAACTCCCGTGCCAGCCCTCCCAACTGCTCCAGTCAACAACACGGAAAAAAGCACTGGGCGAATGTCAGCAGCAGCGCCGAGAGGACGGATCACGGCGCAGCGAAAATTCCCGCCCGGGGGGACCGCACCAACCGCCCAGTGAGACAAACCCACCAACGGACTGATCCTGTGCTCGCCTAACACTCAGCCCGCAACAGACCAGCCTGGAAAGCGGTGGATCTCCGGGAATAATGTCCAGCTCCTAAACAAAGAGGACACACACCCGCGGAAGACCGAAGGCATCAAGCCTAACACACCAAGCCAGCAACCCAGAGGAACCCTACGAACGCAGCAGAACAAAACATGGACAAAACAAGCCCTGATACCTGCTCTGGAGGACACTTGCAACGTACCGCACAGACACAACAGAGCAGGTATCGGATAAAATCGGGACTGCCCCCATATGAAAAGGCCTTGGTCCACTAGACTGCCGACCCCTTCCCACGGAGGAGGCACAGAGAACCCAGGCGCACCAGGGTGACAGCTTTGCTACTTGTCCCAATCATACTACCCTCTCTAAAACGACACGCATAGATCTCGCCTAGGGGTTAACTTATAGCTTGTACAAAGAGGTGACAGCAGGTTAAATGCAAAAAATATGACACACATAACCAATGTTATATTCCTGCACCACAAGTGTCATTACAAGCAAAGACCCACACTACTCAAACATATTAATCTAGCTATGTCAATATTTACTATATCTTAAATAAGGCATTAAGTTTAACCCCTTAAGACTGCAGGACGTTCTATGCCGTCCTTATTTTGGTGGCTCTAAACGCCCCAGGACGGCATAGCCATCCATGTCAATGCCAGCAGGGGGAGTGCCTGTAATGACAGGTACTCCCCCTGCTGTCTGAAAAATAAATGAAACATGTTAAATAAGTGTAAAAATAAATCAAATATACTTAGATCATATATATATAAATATATATATGATCTAAGTATATATATACACAAATACACATATACACATAAATATACATACACTGTCTACGTGTATTTTAATATTAATATATACATAATACACGTACAATGATATTGATTAAATATATATATATATATATATATAATTTTCATTATATATATATTTATATATAATAAAAAATAAATAAATATTTAAATATGTTAAAAAATAAAATTAAAAATTATAAAAAATAAATAGATACAAAATATATAAACATGCGTCATTTCGTTCTAACTGTATTTTAAAATTAATATATATATATATTGATATCAAAATACATGTAGAACGAAATAATATATATATATTTATATACATAAGTATTTACGTATATATCACTATATATATATACCTATATATAAATAAAAATAATAAAAACAATTATATACATATATATATATATATACACACAGATATATATAATAATTCTACGTATATATTTATGTAATAATTTTACATAATTAGGTCATTTCATTAATTACAATTTGCCGGACCTGCCTGACAACCCAGGCCGAAAGTTCAGGGAATTAAATTTTCTAGCACTATATTTAACCCTGTTACTTTTCAAGACACCATAAAACCTGTACATGGGGGGGCACTGTTTTACTCGGAAGACTTCGCTGAACACAAATATTAGTGTTTCAAAACAGTAAAATATGATAGGCTTAATTGGATGTATATGTCATCAGTACTAAGCAAATATGGGTTTCCCCAAGAAATGATTCGGGGAATAATGGCACTCTACAAACACCCCACCGCTCAGGTGAACCAATCGGGCTTTGTCTCGTCACCTTTCGTTCTTACCAACGGCACAAGGCAGGGATGCCCTCTATCCCCCCTTCTTTTTATCCTCGCTTTGGAACCCCTAGCCCATAAGATCAGAGAAGACACTCTTATCTCAGGCATACGCATAAAAGACACTGACTATCGATTGTCCATGTTTGCAGACGACATTCTACTAACTCTTAGCGACCCAGAATCATCCTTGCCTCGTGTTATGGAACTGTTACACGATTATGGAAAGATATCGTATTATAAGCTTAACAAGGCCAAAACACAAGCCTTGACATTAAACCTACCCAACCCACATAGAGAGAGGCTCCGTCAGTCATTCCTGTTTGACTGGAGACTGACACACATTACCTATTTAGGAGTGAAACTAGCTCTACATGCCCACAAAACTGTATCCTTAAACTATGGCCCACTGCATCGCATATGCACCTCCCATTTTCAGACTTGGAAGCGTGTCCATTTATCCTGGCTTGGTCGCATCCACACTATTAAAATGGTCCTACTCCCTAAAATCTTATATATCTTCCGAATGTTGCCAATATATGTTCAACGGCACGTCCTCACCACTCTCCAGTCCAGCCTAACCAAATACATTTGGAACAAAACTAAATCGAGATTACCTATCACCTTACTCCAATTGACATCTCAATCAGGTGGCCTAGGGGTACCTAACTTACGCGCTTATTATGAAGCGGCCATCCTCGAGTCGGCTATTCGACTTCATGTCCCCAGACACACTTTCCAGTGGGTGGACATGGAGCATGAAGTGATAAACCCGCATTCCCTGCTCCAGCTGCTGTGGTCTCCAAAAATATACAGACTGCCAAAATTGAAACTATACCCCACCACTTCCTTATGTTGAAAATATGGGATAAAGTAATGTCCACTATTGTGGAAAAAGGAAAATTTTGTGCATACGCCCCAATTGAATCGCTAGAACGGTTGACCCCATGGTTATCGATGAAAACATGGTCCACATATGGTATAAAAATCATCAAAGACTTATGCCAACACAATACAATCAGGGCTTTCCCAGACTTACAAGCCCAATATAATCTCCCTAACTCTCTCATTTTCCAATATCTACAAATTAAAAGCATTGTAAACACGAAGGTGTCACCGAGACCCCAGATCTCATCACACGTTATGGCTAACGCCTTTACTATTTTCTCCAGATGCCTATCTTCACCGCTTAAACCCAAATCAATATCGCTATGCTATAAACTGTTAGTAGACAGACAAACCCCCCCACTCTTTCAAATATGTGACTCAGTGGGAAAAAGAAGGGTTACCCATACTTGCTGATGAACAATGGCTCCAAGCTTTGAACGCCCTTAAAGGCCTCACATCTTGCTTTTCTCATATAGAGGCTCATAAGAAAATGATATACAGATGGTATCTCACCCCGCAAAGACTCCACCAAATTTACCCTACGGTAAATTCTGTTTGCTGGAGATGCAACTTGAAAGAGGGAAATATGACGCATATCTGGTGGGAATGCGAACAGATAAGACCTCTATGGTCAAATGTCCAACAACTTTTGCATAAGATAACAAAAAACCCAGACCCTATCACACCGTCTCTGTCACTCTTACTCCTGTTCCCATCTCACTGGGGTAAGGAAACTAAACAAATAGCTTCCATCATTCTCCTAGCAGCGAGGCTCCTATTGGCCCAATATTGGAAAAAGCCACTGTGCCCCTCCCGAATGGAGCTAAGGTCAAAAATTTACCAATTCTATAGGTATGAAGTTCTCGCCTCAGACTCACATATCAAAACTGACAAAATAGTTCAAATGTGGAAGCCTTGGCTCCCACTGCTGGGACAGTGAATCCGATAGGTCAATCAAGAGTTTACATGACGAAACATAGGAATAACAATGGGCTGGACATGGGACAGGGTGACTATTTGCCGGAATGTTTATTGCTTAAACCTTTATTGTATCTGTATTATATCACTTATTGCCTGTTATCAAAGAAAATGCTATATCGGTCTTGTCGACCTCTCACCCCCCCCTCCCCTACCCCCTTTTTTTATTCTGTACCCCCCTCCCCCTTTTTCGTATTTGTATGAAAATAAAACTTTAAATGTGAAAAAAAAAATATATAGTTAATAAAAATAAAAATAAAATAGGAATATTAACCCCTTAAGGACCAAACTTCTGGAATAAAAGGGAATCATGACATGTCACACATGTCATGTGTCCTTAAGGGGTTAAAGGTGATGGGTCTAATGTCAGCTCAATGAAATTGTTTAAAAATCCAGTTATGGTAATAAAATATAATGAAATTAGAATATGAATATGAATATATATATGCCCATCTAAAAAAATAATTTTATATAAAAATAGATACAAATGTGTCATAAAATAATGACATAACTCAAAATCGTTATTGAGCTTACTTGGAGTCAGATTATTTAAATGTGAAATCCATTACAATTCTCTCTGTCCTATATTCCTTACAAAACCCTATCAATAACTTTAAAACAGATGTGTCGGGGGGTCTGGTTGTGGTGTTCCATGAAATGTTAAGATACGCTGTGGTTGATAAAACCATTCTTGATATTCCTAAAATGCTCTTCTATTTTATTATGTAGTGATCTAGTTGTGCATCCTACATGAAGGAGTCCATATCTGCAAGTTAGCAGGTAGTTTACATTCTTAAAATGGGAAGTGATCAAATCTCCTAATGTACATCTCCCTTTGCATAACTGAAATTCCTTTATATGTTCTTTTTTTTTGTTTTTGCTTTTGCATGCCAAGCATGTTCTGCATCTATAAAATCCATCTTCTAAATTAAAAAAAAAAGTTTGTATCGTGGGTCTCGAAGATGTTACCAGTTGTAATCATAAATTTTTTTGACCCCTCTAAAAATTATCTGGTGTTTGTCGGGTAATACATTGTTGAGGATTGGATTCTTAATTAAAAGAGACCAATGTTAAAAAATAACTATTTTAACATGTTGACTGCAGTTGTTAAATAAAATGAATACAATTAAAAAACAGTAAAATATATTACAACGACGATATCGTCAGTGACAGTGACATTTTTTGCATTTTTCACACACAAATGGCACTTACACTGACGATATAATTGTTGTGATACGTTTTATTGTTTTGAAACACTAATATTTGTGTTCAGCGAAGTCTCCTGAGTATAACAGTACCCCTCATTTACAGGTTTTATGGTGTTTTCAAAAGTTACAGAGTCAAATATAAGGTTTGCGTTTCAGTTTTTTCACATTAAAATTCGCCAGGTTGCCTTTGAGACCGTATAGTAGCCCAGGAATGAAAATTATCCCCATGATGGCATACCATTTGCAATAGTAGACAACCCAGGGTATTGCAAATAGGGTATGTTCAGTTTTTTTTTAGTAGCCACTTAGTCACAAACACTGGCCAAAATTTGCATTCAAATTCGTTTTTTGCATTTTCAAATATTAACACTAACTTTGGCCAGTGTTTGTGACCAAGTGGCTACTAAAAAAGATTGGACATACCCCATTTGCAATACCTTGGGTTGTCTACTTTTGCAAATGGTATGCCATCATGGGGGTAATTCTTATTCCTGGCCTACCATATGGTCTCAAAGGCAACATAACCAATCTGACGAATTTCAATGTGAAAAAAACTGAAATATGTAACACACTATATTTGACCCTGTAACTTCCCAAAACACCATAAAACCTGTACATAGGGGGTACTGTTTTAGACGTGAGACATCGCTGAATACAAATATGTGTATTGTATTGCAGTAAAAGCAAACAGTATTTTGACATTCACAGTTAAAATGTCACGTAGAACTAAAACATTTTTTTTAATATTTTTTTCATATTAAATTATGTTCCATACCTAAATATTTGCTGTTAAACAAAAGCCCTGTTTCCCCTGAATAAAATGATATATAATAAGTGTGGGTGTATTTAATATGAAAGAGGTGAATTACGGTTGGACAGACATATAGCGCAAATTCCAGTTTTTGTTTACGTTTTTTTTGGATCACAACTTGTACATTTGGCTGCGGTCTTAAGGGGTTAAGCTTGTATTTGAATTGTCATTTCTCACTGACACCATCACTGATTAGTACTAGCCTGTTTATGTAGCTACCGTTGAATATATTTGTATTACTCTTGACCCATACAATTTATAGAATGTGCAGCTATCTCAAATGTCACACATGTTTAACAACTGTTTTATTAAGCCTGCTGATGCTGTCGTGGCACTGCATGCATGTATGTTAATTCTCGCACAATAAAATAAAGAATTAAAAAATAAAAATAATATCAGGAAGTATTACTTTACTGAGAGGGTAGTGGATACATGGAATAGCCTTCCAGCTTAAGTGGTAAGGGTTAACACAGTAAAGGAGTTTAAGCATGCGTGGGATAGGCATAAGGCTATCCTAACTATAAGATAATGCCAGGGACTAGATGGGCCGAATAATTCTTATCTGCCGTCACATTCTACGTTTCTATGAGACACAAGGGGGAGGGAGTGAGACACATGGGGGCTGGTGGAATGAGACACATGGGGACTGAGGAATGAGACACATGGGGGGCTGGGGAACCGGACACAGGGGGGAAATGAGACACATGGGGGAGATAATTAGACAGATGCAGGAATGAGACACATGGTGGGCTTGTTGTACTTGTAGGACCTAATGTCAATCCTAGTCCCCACCCATTAGCGTTTGGTGTGGGCCTGATACCGGAGAAACTGACGGAAGCCAAGCACAGAGAGATGGACACAGGTTTCTTCACCGACCGGGACTCAGAGGGACTAATGTCACCAAAAAACAGCAAAGTCTGAGTCCTGATCATACAGTGTAGGTCCCTTATATAGGCATGTAGCTCCTCCCATAATCAGTTCAACCTACACATACTCTTATCTAATCAACCGAATAGAGACAAAAATCCTGTTTGACCACATGGCTTGCCCAGCACAATGGAGGAGGGGAAATGTATTCCTACGTATGCTCCTTACACTACTGATTGTATCTTAGCTACGTGTAACTGACTTAACTGGTACATCAACATATGCAAGTGCACATACCACGTGGCAATCTTGTCCTAGTAAATTTATTTTTACTGAGATTCCACCACATTCCCCCCTTTGATGCTTCTGATATTTCACAATTCCAGATGCATCACTTAACCATAGTTTGCTTACACTTCAGGCTGCTATGAACCAGACCAGACTTTGCGACTCCCTAACGATATGAATCCCTCAACATTCCTCTTCCTGTACTAGTTCTCCCTGATTTAGAGCCTCATACCTATATATAGCCATTATCTGTGCAGCAGCCTTTCTCTCTGCTATATTCTCTATAATGCTCTGCACAGACCTAACTACCAAAGGAATCAGACATGGTAGGAGAAGGCGCAGCATCAAAATTAGCACGACTCCACCTACCAATGCCTTAAGTCCTCCAAACTGCTCATACCAATTACCAAACCAACTACTTGGATTATACCCTTTCCATACCTGGATAGGCACATGCGCTAGTTTAACCATATGGCTAGTAAGCTCAGCTATTGCTTGCCCTTCATCATCTATTTGAAGACAACAATTGCTTAGGTTAAACTTCCCACATACACCTCCCTCTACTGCCAATAGGTAATCCAAGGCTAATCTATTTTGGTAAACGGCTGTCCTCATCCTAGTATTATGTTTCGCTAGGAGATTGAGCGCTTGTGATGTCTCATTGGTAATTATCTCAACCACTGCCTGTAACCTTATAATGCGGTTGAGCATATATATTGGGGTTCTATATCCGAAAGTACCATCTTCTGCCCAAGTGGCTGGCCCATAATAATCTATGATACGCTGGGGAGGCCATTCATTATCTTCCCAGTTACCTATCTCTAGGGGTCCCCTTTTCTTCCTATGATTCACATCATATACTTTAACTCCCAAAGTCTCTCCTGTTTCAATAGGCAACAAGAAGAAGGATGGTTTGAGCATACCTAACACACATGCCCCTTCCCAGTCCTGTGGTAACTCCGAATAGGCCTTCTTACCACAGATCCAGTACAAATTTGCTGGGGCTTTCCAACTAGATGTGATAGATAAATCAAACCACACGTCCTTTAAATTGGCATAACTTGCAAACGGGTTAGGTGGTTCTGAGACATTTGAAGCCGACCACCAGGTTGTATTCTTTGTAGTATCATCATAAGCTTTTTTGCCCTAGACAAGTTAGTTCTCCTACAGATGTGTTAAACATTATTCCTTTTCTTGCTATGCAAACATAACCTATAATGGAGGTCTTTAATCGCCACTCAGATTTACCTCTAACACTCATTTGATAATCGGCTTGAGAAGATGTTATCTGTTCAATTGTCTCAGAACCAGAATACATTACCTCCTTTGCTTCCCAGGGCCATTGGTCTCCCATATTAGTACCTCCACACACATAGCAGTTGGTCACATTAAGACTACCAGCAATACTCTCGGCTAGATCAATAAACAGGTTCTTAGCATTATGGGGGATCTTATTTTCTACACTCATCTCTTCATAAAAAGAATGGAAAACCTGATGAGTTTGGGATGCTACGGTATCGGTCTCTATCCCTATAAATAATATTGTCCCAGGATCCAAACCCGTCCCATATATCTGGAACCCAAATAAGTTTCCGAACCTATCTATAAACTGTTCAGGATTATTAATAAGTATATGGACTGGGTTACACTCCATAGACTTACAATACGGTTTGGTAGGCAACTTAGTAACAATCATATCCTTATCTACTGTCTGTCCCCAAGTTGCCCACCCCACACAAGACCAATATGGGCAATAATTATAATCCCTATCTGGGCATTTTGGACTTACGTACTTATTTTTACTACTGGGACAAATATACTTATCGTTAGACCCATACGTTCTCTCCCACTTAAGATCCCCGCATACATTCCACGGTTTTCTACCACTTGATATCGCCTTACATGCATCAAATAGCAGAACACCCGAAGAATGTACGGTTTCTAATACTGTTTTATTTATTAGGGTCCCCTGTGAGTCTCCATTCCGGAGGGTCAACCAAATTGTACGGGGTTGATACTCTGGATTGAAGCACTTAGGTTCACCTACTCCTAAATGGCATACACTATACTCTATACCTAAGTATCTACACCTTGATACATATCCTTTACATTCATATTGTGAATGCCTAATTAGGGTCTGGGAAATATGATTACCTGTTATAGTAGTCTTAATGCAAACCTCACAGCTAGGTGTGTCGGTACCTCTACCTTCCTGAATAATAAAAAAACCTAAAAATACACATTATCAAGAGCACTTCTTTCGACGTCTTCATCCTCAGTCTTCGTCCGTGCGATGGCACCTCAGCTTCCAGGATGTAAGGGCTGCAAGGAATGGAGTTCTGCAGGTCCTCTCTTCCCTTCACAGAGGTCCCTTCGAGACACCCTGGCTATGTCACGTGGGTGAGTGGTCTGGCTTTATTATGGCCGACAAAACACTCACTTACTGATCTCTTTAAACACACTTGTAATCCCAATATCTCCTTGTTACTCCGACTGAGTCATGCGCTTTAACCGGATCTTGCAGGGATTCTCTGAATCTGGTGTAGCTTGCCAAGAATCTACTGCTGCTGGTTTAACCCTGGAGTGATGAATCCACGGAGTCACTTCAGCCACCTTTATTGCTGTAGGGGTAGACAAAAGAACAACATAAGGACCCCTCCACTTAGGCCCTAACGGTATACTGTTCCACTCTTTAATCCACACTTGATCTCCTGGATGATAGCTATGAACAGGGGGACAAATATTCACAGGTAATCTATCTTGTACCCATTTCTGTACCTCCTCCATAGTTTTACCCAACTCTACAACCTGCTGCCGGGTAATTCCTTCTCCCAACTGACTCAAATCCCCCCTTAAGTTACCAAGTACGGGAGGTGGACGCCCATACATGATTTCAAAAGGTGAGAGACCCATCCTTCTGGTAGGTGTACTACGAATACGTAACAGAGCTATAGGCAAAAGAACATTCCACTTAAGTTGAGTTTCTTGACACATCTTTGCCAATTGGTTCTTAATAGTTCTGTTCATCCTTTCCACTTTCCCAGAACTCTGAGGTCTATATGCCGTATGAAGCTTCCACTTAATACCAAGCATATGAGTCAGTTGTTGTAGGCACTGGTGAACAAAGGCTGGACCATTATCCGATCCTATAGAACATGGTAGTCCATATCGGGGTATTATTTCTCGCAACAGGAATCGCACAACTTCTCCTGCTTTCTCTGTACGAGTGGGACATGCTTCTACCCAACCTGAGTAGGTACACACAACTACTAGTAGGTAGTGATGTCCGCCGGATTTAGGCATTACCGTATAGTCTATTTGAAGATCGGACATAGGGAGTCCCCCCCATATACTGGACTCCCGGTGGTTTCACTGGTCCTTGCTTTGCATTATTCTTAGCACATATTACACATCTTCGTACAATGGCTTGAGTCAAGTTGGACAATCTTGGTATGTAGAAATGTTTTCTGAGAGATTCTTCCATACTATCTCTTCCAGAATGTGTCCCATTGTGATAGTTCTGGACAATTTCTACAGCTAGTGATGCTGGAATGACTATTCTTCCATCTTCTAACTGATACCATTTGTTCTCCAGGTATTTCCCAGCTTCTGTCTTTAACCACTCTTCTTCTTGAGCTGTATAAACTGGAGTCCATTGAGACAGTGGAGTCCAGAGGCGGCTCTCTAATTAGGCGATTTAGGCGGCCGCCTAAGGCCTCGCGCTTATGGGGGCCTCGCGGCCGCCTAAATCGCCTTAGGGCAGTGTGACAGGTCGGGTCCTCGGTCAGAGACCGAGGACCCGACACAGGAGGGTGCCCGGCGGCTTGCCCTTTATGCCGCCGGGTGCGAGGCCCCTCCTATGCCTGCCCGGGAGAGCCAGCCTGTCTGCAGCTCCGCCGAGCGCAGAGCTGCAGACTGAGTGGCTCTCGCGATCTCAGCCAATCAGAGCGTTGCCGCGGGTTACCACGGCAACGCTCTGACTGGCTGAGATCGCGAGACTAAACTTACCACGTGGTCTGCAGCTCTGCACCCGGCGGAGCTGCAGACCGTAAAGGGAGCCCACCGGACCACCAGGGAAACAGCCTGGCCGCCCACTGGACCACCAGGGATCCTAAGGTATGCCTCCGCTCCCCACCCTGCCCTCCTACCACCCTCTGTCCCAGCCCCCACACCACCACTGCCCCAGCCACCCCACCACCATTGCCCCAGCCACCCCACCACCACTGCCCCAGCCACCCCACCACCATTGCCCCAGCCACCCTCTGCCCCAGCAAGCCCACCACCACTGCCACCCCACCACCACTGCCCCAGCCACCCACTGCCCCAGCCACCCCACCACCACTGCCCCAGCCACCCCACCACCAATGACCCAGCCACCCCATCACCACTGCCCCAGCCACCCCACCACCACTGCCCCAGCCACCCTCTGCCTCAGCCACCCCACCACCACTGCCCCAGCCACCCCACCACCATTGCCCCAGCCACCCCACCACCATTGCCCCAGCCACCCTCTGCCCCAGCAAGCCCACCACCACTGCCACCCCACCACCACTGCCCCAGCCACCCACTGCCCCAGCCACCCCACCACCACTGCCCCAGCCACCCCACCACCAATGACCCAGCCACCCCATCACCACTGCCCCAGCCACCCCACCACCACTGCCCCAGCCACCCTCTGCCCCAGCCACCCCACCACCAATGACCCAGCCACCCCACCACCACTGCCCCAGCCACCCCACCACCATTGCCCCAGCCACCCTCTGCCCCAGCAAGCCCACCACCACTGCCACCCCACCACCACTGCCCCAGCCACCCACTGCCCCAGCCACCCCACCACCACTGCCCCAGCCACCCTCTGCCCCAGCCACCCCACCACCAATGACCCAGCCACCCCATCACCACTGCCCCAGCCACCCCACCACCACTGCCCCAGCCACCCTCTGCCCCAGCCACCCCACCACCAATGACCCAGCCACCCCATCACCACTGCCCCAGCCACCCCACCACCACTGCCCCAGCCACCCTCTGCCCCAGCCAGCCCACCACCACTGCCACCCCACCACCACTGTCCCAGCCACCCTCTGCCCCAGCCACCCCACCACCACTGCCCCAGCCACCCCGCCACCCTCTGCCCCAGCCACCCCACCACCCTCTGCCCCAGCCACCCCACCACCCTCTGCCCCAGCCACCCTCAGCCACCCTACCACCACTGCCCCAGCCACCCCACCACTACCCTGTCACTGTCCTCCTACCACCCCCTGCCCTGTCATAGTCCCACCTACCGCCCCAGCCACCCTCTGCCCTCTTACCACCCCAGCCCCCCCCCACCACCCTCTGCCCCAGGCACCCTCTGCCCCAGCCACCCCAGCCACCCACTGCCCCAGCCACCCCAGCCACCCACTGCCCCAGCCACCCCACCACCACTGCCCCAGCCACCCACCACCACTGCCCCAGCCACCCTACCACCACTGCCCCAGCCACCCTCTGCCCTCCTATTACCCTGTCACTGTCCTCCTAGCACCCCCTGCCCTGTCATAGCCCCCCCTACCGTCCCAGCCACCCTCTGTCCTCCTACCAACTCCTGGCCCAGCCACCCTCTGCCCTCTTACCACCCCCTGCCCCAGCCACCCTACCACCCTCTGTCGTCCTACTATCCTATGCCCCCTACCATCCCCTGCCCTGTCACAGCCACCATACCAACCTCTGCTCCCTACTACCTGTACCCTGTCACTGCCCTCCTACCACCACCTGCCCAAGCCACCCTCTGCCCTCCTACCTCCCCACTACCCTGTCACTGTCCTCCTACCACCCTCTGCCCCAGCCACCCTCTGCCCTCCTACCACCCCACTACCCTGTCACTGTACTCCTACCACCCTCTGCCCTCCTACCATCCTATGCCCCCTACCATCCCCTGCCCTGTCACAGCCACCCTACCACCTTCTGCTCCCTACCACCCCGTACCCTGTCACTGCCCTCCTGCAACCCCCTGTCACAGCCACCCTACCACCCCGTACCCTGTCACTGCCATCCTACCACCCCGTGCTTTGTCATAACCCCCCTGCCCCAGGGGAACCCTACCACCCTCTGCCCCAGCCACCCTCTGCCCTCCTACTGTCCTCCTACCACCTCACTACCTTGTCACAGCCCCCCTACCACCACCTGCCCCACCACCCCCTGCTCCAGCCCCCCCACTACCCCTTGTCCTGTCAAAGTCTCCTACCCTCTCACAGCTCCTCTACCCTGTCACCCCACACCCACCCAATCACAGCCTTCCCACACACACGCACTGTCACAACTTTCCACCGCACACCTTGTCATTCCCCAACCGGACCCTATCATTACCACACACACTGACATCCCCTTCACATACACTATCACCATTCCCAAACAGTTCAGACCCCACACACTGCCGCCCCCTACACCCAGCCAAACTTACATAACCCCTCCTAATCCTGTCACTCTCACCCACTGCAACCATACAATACTCCTTGCTTTGCCACACCTACCCTATTGCATTAACCCCCCCATCAACCCTGTCAGACTCACCTTCTCTTGCACTGTCACACTCACCCCCCGACCCTGTCACTCATCCTCTATCAGTCTGCCCCACTCACCCCCTTCACCCTGCCACACTCACGCTATTACATAAACCCTTACAATCCTGTACTCCAACTGTGCAACACTCACCCCAAACCCTGTCACACATAGGTAGACAATGCCAGATACACTCATATATACATATTCCGGCACTTATGTATACACGACTGCAAGGCTATGTAACCATACCCCTCAGTCATGTATAAACGATTGGCATAATTGCTAATTAAATTTGTTTATTGCAAATTAAGTTAGTTTGCATATTATGCCATAACTACAGTCAGAGAGATCATAATGCGGCGGCACAGGGAGCCGCTACACTGCAAGCCTCTGAACGATGAATACAGAGACTAGCTCTCTGTATCCAGCGCTGCAAGCTCGTCCTTAAATACAACAACAGCTCCTTATACACACAATGCAACCCCTATTTTTAACTTTAGGTGTTAGTGGGGGCCTCAAGTTTGAGTTTCGCCTAAGGCCTCACAAAGTCTAGAGCCGCCACTGGTGGAGTCGGTATAAGTGCAGCTATATGTTCCACATATTCCTGTCTTCCTGATTCAGCAGCACGCTAAGCTGCATTATCTGCCATCCGATTTCCTTTGGTTACGTCACCATCTCCTTTCAGATGCGCCCGACAATGTATAATACCAACTTCTTTCGGTTCCCACACGGCTTCCAGTAGTTGCAATATTTCAGCTGCGTACTTAATTTCTTTACCCTCTGAATTCAATAGTCCTCTTTCTTTATACAAAGCTCCATGGGCATGAGTGGTTAAAAACGCATACTTGGAGTCCGTGTAGATGTTCACTCTTAAACCTTCTGCCAATTGTAACGCTCGTGTTAGTCCAATTAATTCTGCCTTCTGTGCCGATGTTCCTTTTGACAATGGCCGAGCTTCTATCACCTTGTCTATGGTAGTCACTGCATATCCTGCATAGCGAATCCCTTCTTTCACATAACTACTGCCGTCCGTATAATACTGGACATCAGGGTTCTGGATAGGAAAATCACGAAGGGCCGGTCTACTTGAGAACACTTCATCCATCACCTCCAGGCAATCATGTTGACTCTCAGTAGGTTGTGGCAAAAGGGTAGCTGGATTCAAGGTATTAACAGTCTCTAAATGCACTCTTGGGTTTTCACACAACATAGCTTGATACTTAGTCATGCGGCTATTACTAAACCAATGATTGCCTTTATAGTCTAGCAACGTTTGTACTGCGTGCGGGACTCGCACGTAGAGTTCCTGAGCCAGAGTGAGCTTATCAGCTTCGGCTACCAGCAGGGCGGCGGTAGCTACAGCTCTTAGACAAGGTGGAAGACCACTGGCCACTGCATCCAGTTGTTTGGACATATATGCAACAGGTCTTTGCCATGATCCCAAGTACTGTGTCAATACTCCCACAGCCATTCTTCTTTGCTCGTGTACATATAAGTAGAATGGACGTGTGTGATCAGGTAGACCTAATGCTGGGGCACTCATCAAAGCCTTCTTCACATCTTCAAATGCCTTTTGCTGTTCAGGGGTCCACAGGAAGGGATCGTGTTCTGTACCTTTTATAGCTGCATAAAGAGGTTTCGCCAATATCGCATAACTGGGAATCCATATCCTACAGAAGCCTGCTGCCCCCAAGAATTCCTGCACTTGTCTTCTATTCTTGGGTATTGGTATTTGGCATACAGCTTCTTTTCTCTCTGGCCCCTTTGACCTTCAGAGATATGGAATCCCAGATACTTGACAGTTGGCTGACACAACTGAGCTTTCTTCCTGGACACCTTGTATCCTGCCTTCCAGAGAATGTGTAGTAGATCATGTGTTGCTTGCTGACATATTTCTCTTGTAACTGCCGCTATCAACAAATCATCTACATATTGCAATAGTACACACTCTCCTGGGATGGACTTGAAATCCAGTAAGTCTTGACTTAAAGCTGATCCAAATAGGGTGGGTGATTTTTTAAACCCTTGGGGCAGTCTTGTCCAAGTCATCTGGCGTTTCGAGCCCGTTACAGCATTTTCCCATTGGAATGCGAAGATACACTGGCTTTCCGCAGCAATTCGAAGGCAAAAGAAGGCATCTTTGAGATCTAAGACAGTGAAATAGGTAGCCCCGCCCGGAATTAAAGCAAGCAGGTTATATGGATTGGGCACAACTGGGTGTATACTTACGACCGCATCATTGACTGCTCTCAAGTCCTGCACAGGGCGATACTCATCTGTACCGGGCTTTTGAACAGGCAACAATGGGGTGTTCCAGGGGGAAGTACAGAATTTTAGGATACCATACCGTATGAACTTATCCAAATATGATTGTATATTCTTCTTGGCCTTTTGTGGGATATGATATTGCCTTAAGCTCACTGGATAGACCCCAAGTTTCAGTTCGATTCGAATTGGTGGGATATTGCGAGCAAGTTCTGGTGGGTTGTTCTCTGCCCATACTCCTGGTATATTAAACAAGGATTCATCACTCTTAGGGTTTTGGCTAGTCAACGCTGTATAAAGTCGCCACTCTTCTTCCTTTGGTACAGATATTGTCATTATACCTGAAGGTCCATTGAACTTTAAAGATGTTGTTCCATTTGGTAGAAACGTTATCTGCGCTTGTAGTTTTGACAACAAATCACGTCATAACAGTTGGACTGGACATTCAGGCATATAAAGGAATTGATGTTTTACTACGTGGCCTCCCAATGTACAGAGTCGACTTTTAAGAACCGGTTTAGCAGCACTCCTTCCAGTTGCTCCTATTACGGTGATAGTTCTTCCGGATGGAGGTGCAACTAGGTCAGTCACCACCGAATGTTCAGCACCAGTATCGATCATGAACACACTCCTTTTTCCCCCTATTGATACATCGACCATAGGCTCCGCTCGACCAAGGGGGATGGAGCCCGGTCGGTATCAATAGTCCTCCATGACCGTGTCAGCCAATCCTACAAAGTCCCTATCTTCTCTATCGCGGGATCTCTGCGCTGCTGGATAATACTTGTCTTCTCTAACACTTCCTCTATTGCTACCATTATTCCCTCCAGGACCTCCTCTACCTCTCGCTCTGCCTCTATAATTACCATATCCTGACCTAGGTCTGTCTCTCTCATACTGTTCCCTTCGCGGACACTCACTTCTCCAATGCCCTTCTTCCCTACAGTATGTGCACTGATTTCTACTCAGGGGTTCCCCATTCCACTTACTATCGCCTCTATCTGTTCCCCTATATACTTCCTTTTCCCTTCTATCTATGCCTGCGATTGCTACCGCTAGCATATCTGCCTTTCTATGCATCTTGCGCTCTTCCTCTTTCTTTGTCTCTGTTTCCCTGTTCATGTACACTTTAGTCGCTACCTGCATTAGTTGGGTTATGGACATCCCTACAAACCCTTCTAACTTTTGTAGCTTGCGCTTTATATCTCTGAAGGCTTGGCTGACAAAGGCAGAGTTAACCATCCGGGAATTCTCAGGGGCCTCTGGATTAAAGGGGGTATACAAGCGGTATGCCTCCAATAATCGGTCATAAAAGACACTGGGCGATTCATCACATTTCTGCAATACCTCAGCCGTCTTAGACATATTAATCGCCTTCTTTCCTCCAGCTTTCATGCCAGCAATAATAGCGTCCCTGTATGCTTTTAAATGGGCCATATCTGCGCCATTGGTATTCCATTCCGGATCAGTGTTTGGATAATGTGCTGCGGCCCATGCTGCCGGATTGGCCTGATTTTGTGTACGGGCCACTTCTTCCAGCGCTTTAATTGCCGCTTGGTTTATCCTTGTCCTTTCCTCGTTATTAAACAATGTCATAAGCAGTTGCTGGCAATCAGCCCAAGTGGGATTATGTGTCTGGACTATGGAGGTAAACAAATCCGTCATGGCTTGAGGCTTTTCGGTGTATGAGGAGTTATGGGTATTCCAATTAAATAGATCAGTAGTTGTGAAGGGAACATAAACGAATACTGGATCAGCATATTGTATCTGGCCGTCACCGTTAATGTGTGTCGGGCCAGGTGTCAGTCGAAGTGGCATTTGATAATGTCGGGGTTGTAGGGTACCGGTCAATTGTCGGGTTAGTATGGGGCTTCGTTTAGGAACGTCAGTTAGGGGTTCCGGTCGAGGTGTAGTAAGACAAGGGGATGGGGACGCTTTACTGAGGGGGAGGTCGGTGAGTAAAATATTCCGGGCCGGGCTAGGAGGAGCCTGACCAGGAACTAGAAATGGCGCCAAATCTGGGTAGGTGGAGTTGACAGAGGTAGGTTTAAAACAGAGGGGAGGGTTTAAAACAAGAGGGCTGGGCTCTGAGCTAGAGGAGGAAGTAGGTGGGGACAACGGGGCAAGGGGAGGAGCGTTTCCAGCAGCACCTCCTCTTCCGGTGGAGGAGGAGTAAGGGGGCGGCATAGGGATCTCAGACTCAGGAGGCGTGTCCAAAATGGGCGTAATTACGGCCTTAGTGGACAAGCGAGTCCTGGCCACCATGAGGCGACATTGTTCCTCGTGGCATACTCGGATCCATTTTGGCGAGTCTTTTACGGCCTGCCTCCAACAATCAATATATGGAAACTGGCCGTAAAGTTCAGGCCTACCTGATACAGCCACGTGTACACGCTGTACCAGATTAGGATCCAAACTGCCACGTGGCGGCCATGCGGCAACCAAAGTAGGCCATTCCCTACTACACAATGTAATCAAGCGTGCTGGAGACATCTTTACCCCAAAATCACATACTGTATATCCCTTTTTAAAATTCTTTATCATACATCCTAAGGGATCCAAAATCGTTGAATCTGACGCGCCCATACTTAACAATGGAGCGTAGTTTCCAACAGAAACTATACAAACACTCTACCAACGGTCACACCCGTTCCCTCGGCAACAGCACCACGTGGTACAGTTACTAAGTGAAACGCATACAACAAAACACTCAGGGAATTCCCGTACACACACAGCTGTTACACCAGTCACTAAGTAACTAATACTGTGCCCTTTGGCGAAACTATACGGTCACCCACGCTATAATTCCCTATATTTGAATTACCCGTCTATAACATACCCCAGTAACATCGTCTTTACAAACAGTAGTTACAGTACGGTTAGCATAGGTTAAAGTACAATTTAAAGTCACAGTACAATTAGTAGTGGTTATGGTGTTAAAACATGCAACATAGATGACAATTATTAGTACTTATTTACAGTATCAGTAATTATACATGGTTATGGTACCGTGCGCTATAATACAGTTACACACTATTCACACTCTCGCTAGACGGCAGAGCTCACGCTATCTAGCAAGATATACACGCTACTACAACAATCTTTAACACATTTACAATTCCCAACTAATCTATTGGCCAGTACCTTGATGGACTACCTAAAACTATCTACATACGTTTTGGTTAGCCACACTGCCCAAGCACCACATATAGCGAACTAGAGGGCGGAATTTACAACAGCACCCTTTTAGTCTATTTACTCTATCAAAAATCTAGTGGGTTCCAAATTTACACGCCTTCCCACTTAGCCAAGATAGGTTGAGATCTAGCGGACCGAATTTACACAGACGCCGCTTAGTCTCCCGGTCCCTCCGACCTAACAAACAAAATATACACCCTAGAACGCTAGTCTAGACAAGACACCGGTGTCCGGCTATTTACACCAGAACCCCGCCTGACTCCAAACCAAAATTAAACGGGCTTACTAAAGGGCGTTTAATTGAGCGGTGCGCCTTCGCTCCTTCCCTCCACTGGAGGGGGCAGATTCCAAATAACCCCTTATGGGCCTACCGCACAATCGGTATCCAATACCCCTAGTGGGTCCGCCGTCTAAAACAGCGGTCGTCTTACCTCCTCGTTCCTGAACCTGGGTACACACTCATCGACGGGGGCACCCCAGCACTTACTACGTAGAGGCCGATGATCTCCTGGACAACAGACCAGTGGCGCCGAGACGAAAGGAGGTCCACGCAGAAGTTCAGGGGTGCAGCCGTAGAGAACGTGGGCAAAGATAGACCATCTCACGCCTCTGCTTCTCAGCTACCGTTGAACGATGAGCTTCCCGGCCCAATGCACCAAATGACACCGGAGAAACTGACGGAAGCCAAGCACAGAGAGATGGACACAGGTTTCTTCAGGAAGGGATTCTTTATTCGATTCACCGACCGGGACTCAGAGGGACTAATGTCACCAAAAAACAGCAAAGTCTGAGTCCTGATCATACAGTGTAGGTCCCTTATATAGGCATGTAGCTCCTCCCATAATCAGTTCAACCTACACATACTCTTATCTAATCAACCGAATAGAGACTAAAATCCTGTTTGACCACATGGCTTGCCCAGCACAATGGAGGAGGGGAAATACTCGTATATCCTGTATTCCTACTTATGCTCCTTACACTACTGATTGTATCTTAGCTACGTGTAACTGACTTAACTGGTACATCAACATATGCAAGTGCACATACCACGTGGCAATCTTGTCCTAGTAAATTTATTTTTACTGAGATTCCACCACAGGCCCTAATTATAATTGTAAAGGGAAGGACCCTAATGTCCTTCACTGGCCCCCACATATTGGTGGCCCTAATACCAATAGTAAAGGATCTAAAGTCATTCCCTGGTTCAAACCCACTGATAGATGGGGGCCCTAATATTAATAGTAAAGGGGGGGGGGGAGGGAGAAACTAAAATCCCGGCCCACATCCATAGCCGAAGGGAGGGGGTGCTAATTAATTAACAAAAAGAGGGGCAAACTTGTTATTGTCCGTTTGGCATGCCCCCCATCCTCCCTGGGTGGCTAGGGTTCCACAATTCCCTAGCCATCCCCCACTTAAAATAAATTACCCTACCTACCCCCCTACTCCCACCCTAATAATAATAATAATAATAATAATAATAATAAGTGGGAGTAATTATACTACCTGGATACCGGTTAAAAACTATATACTTACCATCAGAAAGCGTCTTTCTTCTAATTCTTCTTATCCAAGCCCCAAAAAACTAATAAAAGTCCATTATTTTGCAACAGAAACAGAAAGTGATAGGCGCTCTCTATAACACAACACATAGGTGAGGGCTGCTGTATACAGCACAAGGATTCCCAAAATCTTGTGTAACAATAAAGCCAAAAAAAGAGTAAAGTGTATACCGCGCCCAGAATCATAAATACATACAACTGTAGTAAGGAGGGCTGGTTGAAAACCACAGAATAGAAGACGGACAATAATAGTGCAATACAATTTTGACAAGGTGAAAAATATTGAGTTAATAGCTGTAGGAGAACCACTCACATTTGGAAGAGCTATATAAGAGCTCTGCTTTGCAGCGCATGGACGGTATAATCCCCATCTAAGGATATAAGATGGTGTAGATGATGCTGGTCCTCCAGATGCAAAATGCAGGTATAGATGGTATATGTAAAAATAAAGAGCAGAGAGAAACTCTGATAGTGTGGTATGTATTGTAAGTTGAAATATAAAGAAGTAATTTACTTACAATCTTCAGAGCAAAGGCCTGCTCTAGTTATCTCAGCATGGGTGGTATTATCCCCACCTAGGGATGTACTAGAACCAGGTAGCAGTCAGGATACAGAACAAGATACAAAATAAATGATTCTATAAAAAGTAACTATTTATTGTAAAAAGCATAAAAGGTACAATAAAAAATAAGGTACAAATTCCTCAAATAAGTCCCACTTGACGCGTTTCGCCTCTCCAGAGGCTTTATCAAAAGTGTGGAACAGTATTGCAGGTATCTTGTGTATATATATATATATATATATATTAAGGCTGTTTGGCCTGTATTTGTGGGAGGGGCTTAAATTAATTCACTCCCCTATATAAGGGACACTCCTTACCTGACTCATATCGCTTGAGGTCAGCATCAGAATGATTTCCACTTCCGGCTCATCCAGACGCCATTTTACCGGATTACTCCATGAGATTTTCTAAGCGGAGCTGTGTCAGGAATCCAGCCACAGGCTTTTCCGGCCTACCACCTTCTTTCTTCAATCCATCGCCGTGGATGGTGTCCAAGTGACTCACAAACCGTAAGTCAACCTACCCGTTACGCCAGGCATCAGTCACGGGTCAGGTCCTCACTTTACGGCTGCATTTTGTCTAAGTATGTTCTAAAACCATTGCATGTTCATGCATATCATTCGTTTAAACCCCCTACCGGTCTTTGGGTGTACTACAGGCTTCTTAGACATTATCGCATTTCATGTACAAACCAACGAACCACTGCATTTTCGCCTACACACTGACCCCTACCGGTCATTCTGTGTACTACAGGCTTCTCAGACATTATTGCATTTCATGTAAAAAACAACGAACCACCACATTTTTCACCTACACACTGACCCCTATCGGTCATTCGGTGTACTACAGGCGTCTTAGACGTTTTTTGCATTTTCATGTACAGACCAATAAACCACTGCATTTTCACCTACACACTGACCCCTACCGTTTTTTGGTGTACTACAGGCTTCTTAGACATTATTGCATTTCATGTACAAATAAACGAACAACTGCATTTTCACCTACACACTGACCCCTACTGGTCTTTTGGTGTACTACAGGCTACTTAGATATCGCATTTCATGTACAAATCAATGAACCACTGCATTTGCGCCTACACACTGACCCCTACCGGTCATTCGGTGTACTACAGGCTTCTCAGACATTATTGCATTTCATGTACAAATCAATGAACCACTGCATTTGCGCCTACACACTGACCCCTGCCGGTCATTCAGTGTACTACAGGTTTCTCAGACTTTATTTCACTTCATAAGCAAACAAACTAGCTACAACATTTTCGCTTTTATACTGACTCCTATCTGTCAAACGGTAGGATTAACCCCTTAAGGACACATGACATGTATGACATGTCATGATCCACTTTTATTCCAGAAGTTTGGTCCTTAAGGGGTTAAAGGGTATTTTAACATACACTCATGTGCTGACCCCTACTGGTCAACAGCAAAACTGTCTTCACATGTCATATACAATTTACCAGCCAATATAAATTACACATAAGATTGTTTTAAAGCATAAACCATAATTTAAACTCCAGCACGGGCTCAACTTCAGGTTTTATTCACAATAATTTACATTTCACATCAAGACCAACAGTGGTTCTATCAACACTGCCACCTACAGGTCTGTCAAGTACATTGACAATATTCATGGGGTTTTACAAACACCAAAACACTGACACCTATAGGTCAACAGACAAACAACATTTCACATACCAATCAGTATCCAACTACACTGCCACCTATAGGGCACTCGGCAGATCTCCAGTGCACTTGCACTTTGCAAAACCCTGTTCACTGACCCCTACCATTCAATAAGACATACAACAATTCACATAGCAAGTACTATATCAAACATCTGGTATAAATACATATATTATTACACAGTAGCAGACGCATCTGTATATACTGTAATATAGTTCACATACATTTTTCACAGCACGCTGCTCACATAACAGACTTTCCCCTAGCAAGGGGACATACAACATACAAGGTGGGGACAGACCACTTTTTCACTTGTACATACGGCACTTAATGGGTTAAGATTGATACATATTGGCTTACCAATCATCCTGACCAGACGCCATTTCTTTAAGCTCCCTACAATACAAACCTAATCCAGAAGATATCTACGGAACCGAACCCAATCCAGTCACCACACAAACGTGACCAGGTTCCGCGGAGCAGGCAGAACCGATAGATGCCTTTCTTTCAACCGGCAAAGTCAGCCCGACGAAAACACAAAACTGGGGCCTACCGCACGCTGCAAAGCCTAGAGAGTCTCCTGGGAGGCAGCGCACAGGCCAGAACCGAGACGCCTTATACCCAAACACCGCCCGCATCACCAACAACAATGCCGGGCATGGGATGACGCTCGCAAAAGACACAAGCCCCAGCAGATGGCAGGGACATAGGGACCATGTTCCAACGGCCTGCACAACCTAGGCCCTCTGCCACGGGTGACACTCCCGACAGGGACCCAGGTACTACGCATTACCATAACGAGCCCGGAGGCTCGAGACAACCACCGGCAACACAAGCTGGGACATTGGAATCAGCAGACGATTCCGCGCCGACCACCAAAAAGGACTTAAAACTCCTCTTGGCCGAAATACACAACTTACTCACAGCAGACTCGGCTATCCTTAAGAGAGAGGTACGGGCGGTGTCGGAGAGAGTCACAACCACCGAAACTACCTTAACACAGGTACAATCCCATCTATCCACTGTGTAGGACTCGATCACAATGCTTCAAACTCAACAACAATCACTGTCACTCAAACTTACCACACTGGAAGACCGCCAGAGATGTAATCACATCAAAATAAGGGGCATCCCCGCAATGACTACAGCGGAGGAGCTACCCCACTATATCAGGAGACTGCTGGCCTCAATCCTGCCACATGCAGTGGCTAAGAAGGTAGCAATCGACAGTGTGTACCGCCTTCCAGGCCCATCTCACCTCCAGCCCAATGCAGCACGTGATGTCATCCTCCGCTGCATCTCCCTACCTGACAAAATCCAGATTATGACAGCACTAAGAGGTAGAACACCCCTCACCTTTGAGAACTCGATCCTCACTTTTTACCAGGACCTGACAAGGCCCACGCTTCTTCTCCGCAAGACATTCACCCCGGTCACAAACAGCTCCGTGCAGCAGGACTGACCTACCGATGGGGGATAAACAGCTCTCTAACCGTGACTCGGGACGGGACTGTGCATATTCTGCCCTCCATGGCGGAAGCGTCAGCCTTCCAGGAGACCCTGGGGCTACCACACCCGAACATGCCCCCCACCTTGGGAACACCGGCGGCGGCATGGGATCCCGCATCCGTAAGGCCATTTGTTCCGAGAGCGGCAGACCCACAAGGAACGGACGACCACGATTGACAAACAAAAACTTTAATTTATCATTGTAACATTATTATTTTGTTTACATTTTTAGGTATTGTTTAACAACTGTTACTTACTCTAAGTCAGGTTAGGAATAGACCTAACGTATGAACACGCCGACTATAACTGCGAACGACAAGGCCGCAGTCAGTGGCGTATACTACTCTCCCCCCCCCCCCCGCAACCCCTTTGGTCAGGGGTTCTAAACTCGCATGCATACAATGAATACCACCACTTGCACCTTGGGCCATTAGGCTCAGATCCCGCACTATATGCAATCACTCCCTCAGCCTGACATAAGCACGAAAACTGTGAGCATACCTAATACAAGGGAACGGGCTACTGGGGCGACTAACCTGGGGTACCACACCTAAGGTATGCAGAACCGGGCCAATCCCAGCACGGACAACATAGATGTGTACCCAGACTGGACGCCCCTACCCACCACTCTTGACCACGCAACAATATACCGGTGCTTGACCCGTAGGGAAGCTACACTATAAATCGTTAACCAACGGTCCCTCATCTAGTGACATCTCAGTTAATACCTACTCAATCTCGATCCTAGACAGACAGACCGTATGTCTCATTGCAATGTTGAACCTGTCTTATAATTTTATAAAAATGTGCATTTGTTCCATTTGATACATATTTAACAAGTAGGGCTACGATGTTTAATATTTTCACATCACGGCACTTTACTTTTCACATATACTGTACGTATTAAGATAAGCTTGGTATATGCCATATTTCCTTATGCCATACGGTTTTATCCATTCAGGTTACAGTTACTATAAAGAAAACCTATATAAGGATTGTCAGGTTCAATACCATACTACCAGGTACATACACCTGCTCACGTAGTTATCCATCTCTTACCTTCCCTGGAATAGTAATAGTGTACTGGCAATTAGGGTTCTAGGGCCCAATAGGTATTACCCCCTTTTTTCTCTGCATTATGCTTCGGTTAGTGGTCCCGCGAGGCCAACACCCCGCCTCACACTCGGAGGCATACACCCCTCGGGCCACTCGTGAGCTAGCCGCCTCGCATTGTATCATAGAGAGGGCCTCACCTGTCACTCCCCTTCCTATTTTCTGGTTACTGTCACTGAGAGGCCAATATCCTGCCACAACATTTGGTGGCCACACAAAATCCCCTCGCGCCAAGCATAGATAGAGCCTCTCAAGCCACTTGGCAACTAGCAAGGCCTCACCAGTCACCAAAAAACACCAAGCCTAATCGTTTCGCCTTACGGCTTAGCTAGCAAGTCAGTACAAGACCCCTGGGTACAAATAATAATTGCAATCTTTGTTATTTAAGTATTTCTCAAAAAGATGGTGAAGAATCACCTCTTCCTAGCACCCTGGCTAGAATTGATACACCTTCAAGCAGAGGAGATGTTGCTAGTCCAGCAGCAATCAGATCCGGTACGATCTCACAAATTACCACCGACCTAAGGAGGTGACAAATCCCCTACCCTGCTACAGCAAGGAAAGCAGAGTTATTCAAACTCCTCCATACATCAACGGACAACACGGAGGCAGGGGAAGGCCCAGCTACACCAACTCAGGTGACACCCAGGCCATGCTAGCCTCACTCAAACTCATGAGCCAAAAAAAAAAAAAAAACAATTATGACAGACTGGCAATCTCGAGTCGGTCACCACAGCCCTCACGCTACTGTACAACCAGCACCAACCGAAACTCGGTTACCTGGTACAATCAATTCTTATGATTCACAAGACGTTAACCCTGCACGTATGATCCCAGCACATTGCTGAAGCAAGGCATATATATGTATGATGATGTATCTGTGATGGTCAGATCCAGGGATTCCAGGTAAATCGTGAACTGACCATCCCTTGGTTGGGTTGGCATTTGGAATATGTAGAGATGTTTATTTGTGCAGGTACCCATACAGAAGGGATTTTGTCCCAAACAAATGGACGAGCACTCTCAGGCTCCAGGTACCAGCACCTCTGAACTACCAGAGACAATTGATATGAGTAGTTGCATTGCATATAGACTTGCCTATATGTTCAAATGGTTCAGGGCACATGACAAACCATGTGTCCCAATACAACTTACAAATAACGTACTCACCATCTGTACACACCAATGCATTTTCAACACTACTGACTCATCACCCTTCCAGACTTGTAGTAGATTTACTAAAGCTCTGGAGCTTCAAAAGGCTCCCATACAGGTATCATAAGCACACCTTCAAGGAATATAGCATGCCCTCACTTACAGTCAGCACAACAAAACCATTGGCTGTAAACACACTCATAGCCAAGATTTGCAGAGGGGTCTTCCAATCTCCACCATTTACAGCATGGCACCAAACACAAACACATTGGTATTGTCACAAGGAATCTTCCCTTAAACAAAGACTAACCATACACTTATTGGCACCACACACCTCCGCTACCCCAAGTCTCAACTCCCTCATACCCTCCGAGGAGTTTTCTTACTATACAACACCATTGATCTACCTTTACAACTATCACTCAAGCATGGGTTGAAGTTTGGTTAAGTAAGACCAATATCATCAACGCAGTAAACGGCTACCATCTACCCTACACACTGGCACTTACATGGCATAAATTGGGCAATCCTTTCCCCGCGCAACTTTCGGGCTACAGATTAGCCTACTATCGATATTCGCAGATACTCTGTGCTGGTTATGATAACATATCCAGAGGCTGTACAGTCATACACTATCTAGAAGACTTCTTGTTGATCAAAGATAACATATGTTTCCCTAGAAGCCTCACGGCAGCTTAGTCTGTTTTACAACTTGGGCGTCCCAGTACCCTATAAGAAACAGAAGGCCCAGACACTATCATCACGTTACTGGGCATACGACTTGAGTCGTCATCCATACACGCAAGTTACCACAAGACAAATAGGGAACATTCTCAACTACATCAATCACTACCTCCTGCTTAGTACTTACAACTGCAAGGAACTACAATCACTACCAGGTTCCTTAATTTTGCCATGCCAATCATACCACAAGACCACGCTTTCACATCCAGAGTACTTTCCCCTTTTTTCCACACTTCCAACATGACGATCAGAGGATGTCCCTAGACATCCCAGCAACAGCAGACCTGCACATGGGGGGGGGGATTTCTTAACCACTTGGCATGGTAAAAGCATGTTCCTTCCAGGATTGTCTGACACTTCTCCAACCAGATGGTCAGACGCGGCGTCTACCACGGGTTTGGCAGCGATCTACCGGGAACGATTGCCTTGAAGCTGTTGGCCATGGCATCCAGGTTTGGAAATTTTTCCACCACCTCAGCCCCTTTGGGGTATGTACCCCATTTGCCATGCTGTGGCATGGGGTAAATCATGGTCAGGGTCATCAATCCGTTGTTACTCAGACAACTAAGCACATGTCATATCATCAACAAACGCCACTACTCATCCATAAGGTCATGATATTTCTGAGGAACTCACTTGGTTGGCCACTTATCACATTTCACTTTCATGTACCAGGCGGGGGTATACATCCCTGCCTACAATTATCTCATTTATATTTCAGGCATGTTCATCATACGCTTCCTACAGCCGCCCATACAGTCACGGCCACTCTTTCATTCCAGAGACAAAATCATGGATTATACATAGTCATGCAGCATAGCAGGCACTATCCCACCTAGCACTTTCGTCCCATACTTGTAGAACGCATAACACAGCTTTTCACCTGGCTTAAAGAATCTCATTGGAACACGACATAGCTCAACCTGTGTCATAACATTTCTCCTAGGTTTTGCTTCTTTTTGCCACCTTAAACTATCTCACACACCATTAATTATATATTTTACAGGCATTCAACAACACAAGATAACCTATGGCAAAAACTACCATAACTTCATGCTATCATACCAGACAAGAATATACTCAGAGCTTTTCCGGCATCCATTCCCCCACGTTCCTCTCAGATATTACCAATAGCCATCCAACTTTTCATCCTTATCGGACCTATTAGATCTACAACCATTCAATTATACTACCAAGTCGGCCATTACGAGTCATGCACATTGCCTTTCATGCCTTTCTCAGGCCAGAGAATCCACTACCATCACCACCACTAAGACAGATCATTGTCTTCAACGATCCCACGTACGTAAACACATATCACTACCTATTGGCTCTACCACATTCCGAAACGAGTCAAAACGCACCAACAGTAGAGATAACATACTATCCTACCCACAACAAATGGTGTCCACTTTCGGTCCTAGATTCCTACCTTCAAAATCCTTCCAGGAATTAAATACTGTAATGCATTTAAGGAAATGTCTGGTTAATTTGTATATATTTGTTGACTGTATTAAATCTTTGATTATTCATTTTTGCCCTCTTTATTTACAGGCCTACCGTATCGTCAGTCTCAGCACACCACAACCGACTTGCTCCCTTTATACTATCCTACGCTTATGCTGGATCCTTACTCCATATACGGCTATTTGCCCCTTATACATACACACACACACACATATATATATATATATCCAACTTGATTGAAGATCGCTACCTGGTAGCTCCTATTTCCGGTTTCGCTAAGCGTACCGGAAGTGATGCGGCGAGGTGAAGGGTAAGTATAATCGGCTTAATCCAATCCTTGGTGTTCATGTGTAATGTGCTGGAACACACGCAACGTCAATAGAGGCGTACGTTGCGTTCCAAGCACAAAAACTTGGTGGATAACACATACACATACACAAACACGATCAATACGTCTGACAGTGAGACTAATACATATGCATAATTTAGTGACTATATTAGTCAAGTGTGGCAAATCAATATTAACATAGTGTATATAGATGCTTATTATTAGATGTAAGAGATAAACAGCCATGTTTTAAATGGAAACATCAAAATAATTGTAACAGCAACAATGATGGGTGATCGTTAATATATACTAATTTGATGTGGGATTAAATAAAGTGAATGGATTTAGTAGCCATTTTGGGCTCTAATAAAATATGTATTAGGGCAGTGTTATGTGTACAATACAAGGCACAAAAATATCTTGGTAAGGGCTTAGAAATACGTATAAAATCGTAATAATTAAAATTCCTTCATTATGCATATGCCCAGTGGCGTCACTAGGGGGGGGAGGGGGCCATGCCCCCCCCCCACCCCCCTAGATCAGGCTGTGCCCCCTAATTGAAAGTGAAGTTACTGCTCGCTGGGCAACCTCCATGTTACTGAGAGCCCAGCCCCTGAGAAGATGGAATCCCCCTGCCTGTAAACACGCACAGACTCTGGGGGGAGGAGGGAGGATGGAGCAGGCTGTGCTCACTGTGCATGGCTCTCCTGCTCCCCCAGCAGAAATGAAGGGGAGACTTCTAGTACTGTGGAGGAGGAACCATTCTCCAACCTGCAGGAAGTCTCCCCTTCATTTCTGCTGGGGGAGCAGGAGAGCATTGCACAGTGAGCACAGCCAGCTCCCTCCTCCCCCCAGGGTCTGTGTGTGTTTACAGGCAGTGGGATTCCATCTGCTCAGGGGCTGGGCTCTCAGTAACATGGAGGGAGCCCAGGGAGCATTAACTGTAGAATGGTTCCTCCTCCACAGCCCTAGCACAGGTATGGCCCACATGGAGCCCAAGGGGGCTGATTGTGTGTGTGTGTGTGTGTGTATAAAGTGTGACTAAACTGGTGTGAGTGACGTGTGTGTGTATACTGAATAGTGTGTGTCAGCGAGAGTGTATGACATTGTGTGTATACTTAATAATAGTGAGTGTTAGTGAGAGTGTGTGACGTGTGTATACTGAATAGTGTGTGTCAGTGAGAGTGTAAGACATTGTGTGTATACTTGATAATAGTGAGTGTTAGTGAGAGTGTATGACATTGTGTGTATACTTAATAATAGTGAGTGTTAGTGAGAGTGTGTGACGTGTGTATACTTAATAATAGAGAGTGTTAGTGAGAGTGTATGACATTGTGTGTATACTTAATAATAGTGAGTGTTAGTGAGAGTGTGTGACGTGTGTATACTGAATAGTGTGTGTCAGTGAGAGTGTAAGACATTGTGTGTATACTTGATAATAGTGAGTGTTAGTGAGAGTGTATGACATTGTGTGTATACTTAATAATAGTGAGTGTTAGTGAGAGTGTGTGACGTGTGTATACTTAATAATAGAGAGTGTTAGTGAGAGTGTATGACATTGTGTGTATACTTAATAATAGTGAGTGTTAGTGAGAGTGTGTGACGTGTGTATACTGAATAGTGTGTGTCAGTGAGAGTGTAAGACATTGTGTGTATACTTGATAATAGTGAGTGTTAGTGAGAGTGTATGACATTGTGTGTATACTTAATAATAGAGAGTGTTAGTGAGAGTGTATGACATTGTGTGTATACTTAACCCCTTAAGACCGCAGCCAAATGTACAAGTTGTGAACCAAAAAAAATGTAAACAAACCACAGATTTTGACTATATGTCTGTTCGACAATAATTTACCTCTTTCATATTAAATGCACCCACACTTATTATATATCATTTTATTCAGGGGAAACAGGGCTTTCATTTAACATCAAATATTTAGGTATGGAACATAACTTAATATGAATACAATATAAAAAAATGAGAGAAAATAAGATTTTTTTTAATTTTCTTAGTTCTATGTGACATTCTAACTGTGAATGTCATAATACTGTTTGCTTTTACTGCAATAAAATACACATATTTGTATTCAGCGATGTCTCAAGTGTAAAACAGTACCCCCTATGTACAGGTTTTATGGTGTTTTGGGAAGTTACTGGGTCAAATAAAGCATGTTACACTTTTCAGTTTTTTCACATTGAAATTTGCCAGTTTGGTTACGTTGCCTTTGAGACTGTATGGTAGCCCAGGAATGAGAATTACCCCCATGATGGCATACCATTTGCAAAAGTAGACAACCCAAGGTATTGCAAATGGGGTATGTCCAGTCTTTTTTTGTAGCCACTTGGTCACAAACACTAGCCAAAGTTAACGTTAATATTTGTTTGTGTGTGAAAAATGCAAAAAACTAATTTGAAAGCCAATTTTGGCCAGTGTTTGTGACTAAGTGGCTACTAAAAAAGACTGAACATACCCCATTTGCAATACCTTGGGTTGTCTACTTTTGCAAATGGTATGCCATTATGGAGGTAATTCTTATTTCTGGGCTACTATACGGTCTCAAAGCCAACGTAACCAATCTGGCGAATTTCATTGTGAAAAAACTGAAATGCAAGCCTTATATTTGACTCTGTAACTTTTTAAAACACCATAAAACCTGTACATGAGGGGTACTGTTATACTCAGGAGACTTTGCTGAACACAAATATTTGTGTTTCAAAACAGTAAAAAGTATTACAGCAAAAATATCATCAGTGTAAGTGACATTTGTGTGCAAAAAAGGAAATAATTTCACTTTCCCTGACGATATCATTGTTGTAATACATTTTACGGTTTTGAAACACAAATATTTGTGTTCAGCGATGTCTCCCGAGTAAAACAGTACCCCCCATGTACAGGTTTCATAGTGTCTTGGAAAGTTATAGGGTTAAATATAGTGCTAGCAAATTAAATTCCCTATACTTTCGGCCTGGGTTGTTAGGCAGGTCCCGCAAATTGTAATTAATAAAAGGACCTAATTATGTAAAATTATTACATAAATATATATGTAAAATTATTATATACACACGTGTGTGTATATATATATATGTATATATATATGTATATAATTTGTTTACAATTATTTTTATTTGTATATAGGTATACATATAGTGATGTATACGTATACAGGGAGTGCAGAATTATTAGGCAAGTTGTATTTTTGAGGATTAATTTTATTATTGAACAACAACCATGTTCTCAATGAACCCAAAAAACTCATTAATATCAAAGCTGAATATTTTTGGAAGTAGTTTTTAGTTTGTTTTTAGTTTTAGCTATTTTAGGGGGATATCTGTGTGTGCAGGTGACTATTACTGTGCATGATTATTAGGCAACTTAACAAAAAACAAATATATACCCATTTCAATTATTTATTTTTACCAGTGAAACCAATATAACATCTCAACATTCACAAATATACATTTCTTACATTCAAAAACATAACAGAAACAAATCAGTGACCAATATAGCCACCTTTCTTTGCAAGGACACTCAAAAGCCTGCCATCCATGGATTCTGTCAGTGTTTTGATCTGTTCACCATCAACATTGCGTGCAGCAGCAACCACAGCCTCCCAGACACTGTTCAGAGAGGTGTACTGTTTTCCCTCCTTGTAAATCTCACATTTGATGATGGACCACAGGTTCTCAATGGGGTTCAGATCAGGTGAACAAGGAGGCCATGTCATTAGATTTTCTCCTTTTATACCCTTTCTTGCCAGCCACGCTGTGGAGTACTTGGACGCGTGTGATGGAGCATTGTCCTGCATGAAAATCATGTTTTTCTTGAAGGATGCAGACTTCTTCCTGTACCACTGCTTGAAGAAGGTGTCTTCCAGAAACTGGGAGTTGAGCTTGACTCCATCCTCAACCCGAAAAGGCCCCACAAGCTCATCTTTGATGATACCAGCCCAAACCAGTACTCCACCTCGCTGGCGTCTGAGTCGGACTGGAGCTCTCTGCCCTTTACCAATCCATCCATCTGGCCCATCAAGACTCACTCTCATTTCATCAGTCCATAAAACCTTAGAAAAATCAGTCTTGAGATATTTCTTGGCCCAGTCTTGACGTTTCAGCTTGTGTGTCTTGTTCAGTGGTGGTCGTCTTTCAGCCTTTCTTACCTTGGCCATGTCTCTGAGTATTGCACACCTTGTGCTTTTGGGCACTCCAGTGATGTTGCAGCTCTGAAATATGGCCAAACTGGTGGCAAGTGGCATCTTGGCAGCTGCACGCTTGACTTTTCTCAGTTCATGGGCAGTTATTTTGCGCCTTGGTTTCTCCACACGCTTCTTGCGACCCTGTTGACTATTTTGAATGAAACGCTTGATTGTTCGATGATCACGCTTCAGAAGCTTTGCAATTTTAAGAGTGCTGCATCCCTCTGCAAGATATCTCACTATTTTTGACTTTTCTGAGCCTGTCAAGTCCTTCTTTTGACACATTTTGCCAAAGGAAAGGAAGTTGCCTAATAATTATGCACACCTGATATAGGGTGTTGATGTCATTAGACCACACCCCTTCTCATTACAGAGATGCACATCACCTAATATGCTTAATTGGTAGTAGGCTTTCGAGCCTATACAGCTTGGAGTAAGACAACATGCATAAAGAGGATGATGTGGTCAAAATACTCATTTGCCTAATAATTCTGCACACAGTGTATACTTAGGTATATACATATATATATTATTTCGTTCTACGTGTATTTTGATATCAATATATATATATTAATATCAAAATACAGTTAGAATGAAATTACACACATATATATTTTTAATTATTTTTTTATACGTATTTACATATTTTTTTATTATAAAATATATATATAATTATAATTATGTATATATTTAATCAACATCCTTCTACGTGTATTTTGATATTAATATATATCTAATTTTATATATATATATATATTAAAATACACTTAGTGTATGTGTAAATGTGTGTGTCATATATATATATATATATATATATATATATGTGTGTGAGTGTATATTTTATTTTTAACTTTAATTTATTTTTAACAGGGGTTAATAGGGGAGGAGAGGTGCAGAGATAGTGTCAGCCAGTGATTTTACATCGCTGGCTGACACACAGGATCAGTGATCACAGTGACAGGCTGTTAATACTTATCATATGGGGATAGTGTCCAGTTTTTCTTCCCCATATGGATAAATAAGCCTAATGTATAAATGAGATACAAAAATAAATAAAATAAAATGAAACAATATTCTCTGGCTCTCCCTCTGCCTCTGGCCCTGCCTCTGGCTCCGGCCCTCTGGCCCTTGGCTCCGGCCCTGCCTCTGGCTCCGGCCCTGCCCTGCCTCTGGCTCCGGCCCTGCCTCTGGCTCCGGCTCAAGTGTTCTATCAAAAAGACATACCCCGTGAAAAAGACATACCCCTCGTCACTTCCGGTGACGCGGCCGCACCGGAAGTGACGTTCGGAGGGGGGTGTGCGCCGCCGCGCAAGCGCACAACGACTGGGTAGGTGATTTTACAGCAAGAAGGGGACATTAAGCCCACAGTGCGCACGCGCCTCATAGTACTCCCGTTGGAGGGTCATCGTGCGTGCGCACTGCTGGGCAGAGAGCACTTCACACACCGCGCGTGCGCAGTTGAGGGGTAGGTAAATTTTATGGCCATTTCGCCTGTGAAATCTCCATACCCCTATACTGCGCGTGCGCGGACCCAATAGACCGCGCGTGCGCAATGTGGGGTAGGGAAATTTCACAGGAGAAATGGCCATAAAATTTACCTACCCCTCAACTGCGCACGCGCGGACTCACATCATCAGCTCCAAACTTATCTGGACACAGGTCAGTCTTTCCCTGCTCCCAACACCCTCAGCCATTCGAGGGGGGGTACAGTATATTGGGGGGGGTGTCTGCGCAGTAACTGCAATAATTACCTTGAAAGGTTATCTCATCCTCTATTGGCTGTCTACCAGACAGGCACTAGAGGCGCTTCAGGTCCTTAGCGGAGACCAACTACGTGAAATGACACTGGACATCCTCACGCTTTGCATGAGGACAACCAGTGTCTTTAAAAACGCTATAGAAAAGCCTTGAGTTAATGCTTTCCGATGTGGAAGCCCAAATGTGTGCGCAGGAGGGACCTGATGTTGGCGGAGCCTGACCTAACAATCAGGTAACTGACAAAAAGGCTGAAGAGAGTGTTAGAAATACAGTTTGATATTCCTAGCACCATAGGTTTCCTTTAAAACAAAGAGTCTTTACCCCATTTCTAAATTTATATAGGTTCCCAAAACATCTATAACGCCAAAAAGGCACTCCAATCTGTGTTCAACAATAAAACCTGAAGTCTGTTTTTTTGTGTTTTCTCCTCTGAAATCCACCATCTCATCACCCTGCTGTAGAATTGCAGTGATGTCATACAATGTGACACAGCAAGTGCTGTTATTATTTATAGCTAAGTAACACAAATAGCATGTTAAGGTGTCAGCAGTATACTTTATTTATTCAAAGTTAATATGCAGTTTACACTTTATATGTATAGTGAAAAAAATATAAAAGTCAATGCGGAAACTGGCTAAAAAAAACAGTGTCGTATCCAACATGGAGAAAGTTCAATCACCTGTACAGAAAGGCTGTATGGCATTAGGAAGGCAGTATCTTTATAATAGAATAGTCTCTCTCTATCTGGGCCGTCCAGGATTATTAATCACTGGAAGATGAAGGTTACTTCATGTCTTCAGCATGCGTTCCGAAGCAGTCATATGGAAGTTTTCTGTAGAAGATGTTTCAGCAGGTCGAGGTTAATGGTGGTGGGTTTTTCTCTGGCACTGGAACCATCAGTAAAGGAGTGTAAAATTGAGAGGATCACCTTGTTCTTCCCACAAATCTAAGAAAACTCAGAACAGAAGATTGAGGATAGTGGTTAACAATTTAATGAAACTGCAAACACTAAAATTAACTTGAAAAAAATAACATTCACAGTGTAAGCAGTGTTTAGGCGATACGGTCACAGTGTAAGCAGTGTATAGGAGATACGGTTACAGTGTAAGCAGTGTTACAGGCATTTAATTCTCCCTAGTCACGGTATTTATGGTTACCTCATAAGTATTACAGTGACTCACATTGGTTGAATTGGCACATGGATACACATGTGAGCAGTAACGCCACGTCAAGGCTTCAACCCTTGTTACTGACCATTCACACAGAGCATACTTTTCATTCATACGCATTCGGTATTCCAGAGGTTTTGGACTACACCTCCCATAATGCTTTGCCAGCATTATGGGAGATGTAATTCACAGCATCTGGACTGCCCAAGGTTACCTACCTCTGAACTAGGCCGTGATCACAGTACACAATGTTGAAGTTGCTGTGCAAACAGGAGCAGCTTGTCACGTGTCAGATGCCACTTCATTACTTATAAATTAAATTCTCCACCCTGGAGACGAGCATCAAACATGGGCTTCTTCATTCCTCTTCATGTACTTCGTGTCCCATAGGAGAACATGCTTGTCAGAGCTGTGACACACACAAAAAGAAATAAACAGGTTAGAGTGACTGGCATAACAGACACAGTGCATGCAGACTTGCGTGCCACATACATACAGCAGACAGACACAAAGATTGTGGGAGACACACCGGATTAAATATAAGAATTGGGAGTACCATACATACAGAATGGACAAAGAGACGGAGATTACTGAATTCCGTGACCGACGGATTTGGTTGCTGATGTGGGGCAGTCCCTCTCGCTGGGGTGCAGTTTCTCATCCTTCTCTGGCGAGTGACTAGATGGCTGCGGTTTCGTAGCAAAAAGCATGCCATGGCATATGATACCTAGGAAATAAATATTTTTCTGTGAAACTAGGGTTGTACACATCTAACGCACAGCCCACAAATATAATACACTACCCCCCCACATGTAACGAACAGCCCCTCCATCTAACACACTGCCCCCCACATCTAACACACAGGCCACCCCAATATACTGCGCAGCCGCCCCAATATACTGTGCAGTCACCCCAATATACTGCGCAGACCCCCCAATATACTGTGCAGACCCCCCAATATACTGCGCAGACCCCCCAATACTGCACAGTCCCCCCTGATACTGCACAGACCCCCCCATTATACAGTGCAGACCCCCCATTATACAGCGCAGCCCCCCATCAGACAGCGCAGCCCCCTCATTATACTGCGCAGCCCCCTATCATACTGCGCATCCCCCTCATTATACAGCGCAGCCCCCCATGATACTGCGCAGCCCCCCCATCATACTGCGCAGCCCCCCATCATACTGCGCAGCCCCCTATCATACTGCGCATCCCCCTCATTATACAGCGCAGCCCCCATGATACTGCGCAGCCCCCCATCATACTGCGCAGCCCCCCCATTATACAGCTAAGTCCACCCATCATATTGCGCAGCCCCCCCATCATATTGCGCAGCCCCCCATTGTATTGCGCAGCCCCCCCATTATATTGCGCAGCCCCCCCATTATATTGCGCAGCCCCCCATCATACTGCGCAGACCCCGCCCAATATACTGCGCAGACCCCCACTCAATATACTGCGCAGACCCCCCCCAATATACTGCGCAGACCTCCCCCCAATATACTGCGCAGACCCCCCCAATATACTGTGCAGACCCCCCCCAATATACTGCGCAGACACCCCTCCAATATACTGCGCAGACACCCCCCCCAATATACTGCGCAGACCCCCCCACCCAATATACTGTGCAGACCCCCCCCAATATACTGCGCAGACCCCCCCCAATATACTGTGCAGACCCCCCCCCAATATACTGCGCAGACACCCCCCCAACATACTGCGCAGACACCCCCCCAATATACTGCGCAGACCCCCCCAATATACTGCGCAGACCCCCCCCCAATATACTGCGCAGACACCCCCCCCCAATATACTGCGCAGACACCCCCCCTCGGATGGATGAGGGTGTTGGGAGCAGGGAAAGACTGACCTGTGTCCAGATAAGTTTGGAGCTGATGTTGTGAGTCCGCGCGTGCGCAGTTGAGGGGTAGGTAAATTTTATGGCCATTTCTCCTGTGAAATTTCCCTACCCCACATTGCGCACGCGCGGTCTATTGGGTCCGCGCACGCGCAGTATAGGGGTATGGAAATTTCACAGGCGAAATGGCCATAACATTTACCTACCCCTCAACTGCGCACGCGCGCGGTGTGTGAAGCGCTCTCTGCCCAGCAGTGCGCACGCGCGATGACCCTCCGACGGGAGTACTATGAGGCGCGTGCGCACTGTGGGCTTAATGTCCCCTTCTTGCTGTAAAATCACCTACCCAGTCATTGTGCGCTTGCGCAGCGGCGCACACCCCCCTCCGAACGTCACTTCCGGTGCGGCCGCGTCACCAGAAGTGACGAGGGGTATGTCTTTTTCACGGGGTATGTCTTTTTGATAGAACACTGGCTCCGGCCCTACCTCTGCCTCTGGCTGGAGACTCGGATTTTTAAAGTCACTCTCTCTCTCTCCCTGCAGCCAGCACACAGCAGGAGCAGGGCAGTGAAGTCAGCTGTCCTCCTCTGATGATGTCAGAAGGGGGCGGGACTTCTACTGCTCCCAGACTCCCCAGCGGTCCTGACTGCAGCTCCAGCCTCCAGTGCAGCCCTTCCCAGCCGACCACTAGGGGTAAGGTTCTCCCCTCCCTGGCCCAGGGTAAGCCTCTGGGAGGGGGTGGGGGAAGAACTTGTAGTATGTTTATTTTCATTTTTTTTTTTTTTTTATCAAAAGTTTCTTTTGTTTGTTTTTTGCATCCCCTCTCTACTGCCCCTGCCCCCACTATACTACCCCTGCCCCCACCCCCACCATACTGCCCCTACTATACTACCCCTGCCCCCACCATACTGCCCCACTATACTACCCCTGCCCCCACCATACTGCCCCTACTATACTACCCCTGCCCCCACCATACTGCCCCTACTATACTACCCCTGCCCCCACCATACTGCCCCTACTATACTACCCCTGCCCCCACCATACTACCCCTGCCCCCACCATACTGCCCCTGCCCCCACCATACTGCCCCTGCCCCACCATACTGCCCCCGCCCCACCATACTGCCCCCACCATACTACCCCTGCCCCCACCATACTACCCCTGCCCCCACCATACTACCCCTGCCCCCACCATACTGCCCCTGCCCCCACCATACTGCCCCTGCCCCCACCATACTGCCACTGCCCACCCATACTGCCACTGCCCCACCATACTGCCACACCATACTACCCCTACCCCCACCATACTACCCCTACCCCAACTATACTGCCCCTGCCCCCACCATACTGCCCCTGCCCCCTCTACAGCCCCTATATGTCCCTTTATAATCCCTGCCCCCACCATACTGCCCCATGTGAAGCACCTCTATTTCCCTCTACTGCCCCATGTGCCACTCTACAGCACCTCTATTTCCCTCTACAGCCCCTGACCCCACCATACTGCCCCTGCCCACAGCCTATTTCCCTCTAAAGCCTCTGCCCCACCATACTGCCCATGCGCCCCCTCTACAGTCCCTGCCCCCCTCTACAGCCCCTCTATAGCCCCTGTCCCCAGTATACTGCCCCTTTCCCCCCCTCTATTTCTTTTGTGCCCCCCTCTTCAACTGGACATTGAGCTGAAGGTGAAGCAGGGAGCAGAGAATCTGGTTAAAGCATATTCCAATGATCCTCCCAAAGTAAGTCGGATACATTGACATTGTGTTTAAAAAGAAAGAACCATTTTTTATGTTTACATGACATGCCTTTTACACACTAACAGCATTCAAGCTGCTTTAAGCAGATAGTTTGCTGGAGATATAATATTTGCTCCTGAAATTAAGAGAGGTGATCCAACTATATATCCAAGAGTTTCTCGATATCTCTCACAGTGAAATAGTTGAAGGCATGCGCTTTTTTAAATCAACCATGAAACATTTTTCAAAATTCTAATTGAAAAGAATAAATGTTTTTATTTTATTTTATTATTCTCCTTCCATGATGCGTGTCTATAATTTAGTCTGCCTGCAAAGAAGCACTGTAGTGTGCCTAGTGCCCGTTACCCCAGATGCAAGCATTCCGCTGCTGTATTTTGAGCCATAAAGGCTCTCGTATACTGAAAGGGAAACAAAGTGAACTGGATTTATAGTCCCTGCATGTTATGTATAAGGATTGCCTGACATAATAATAGTTTAATATCTGGGTGAAAATCATTGTTTGAGATCAATGAGAATCACACAGAGTCCACGTGTATCCTGGGATGTGAGTAGTTAGAGTTTATTTCCTAGAATGAGGATAATTAATCCTATATCTCTTCATACAGTTTAATCAGCTATCTGACTATTCTTATTACTGTTACAGAATGCCAAACATATTGCCGCTGTACAGCCGGCAGTGACTGGATTAGAGAGTCAGCTAACATTCTCAGCCCATTGTGAGCAAAGGATAGAAATGCCGTCCATCCCATGTGTTCCCTATTAAGGGTTAATAAGTATATACGGGTGTATATAAAAAAATACCCCTCTCTGTCTCATTAGAGATATCTTTGCCAGAAGCTCAAGGAATCAGGCTGAAGGGTCAGTGTTAGGACCCGCTTAGGGGGGGCTGCCTTGACTTTGGCAGGCGGGCATTCCCTCCAAAGGCCAATGGAGCAACTAAATGACCTCCATTTGTCTAAATATACATAGGGATTAAGGAGAGAGCGCAGGTAACTTTTTCTTTTCTTTGGTTTTTACTATATATTGGGGCTGATGTGTACTGTAGTCATTGCTGCCGGCCCAGTAGTGATGGGAGTGAGCGCATGACTTCTCTTTTTGTAAAGGATAGAAATGCACTTACATTAATAACGATGGGCAGCCGACTCTCTCAGCCAATCACTAACGGCTCCTCACTGCTCGCACAACTTCTGCTTTAGCCTGAGCTGAAGAGACAGAGACTGGAGTCACATCTTTAGTGTTAATCTGGTCAAGAACAGGTTAACAGTTATATGCAAGACTGTGCCTGGGCCTCCAGGCACCATAACAACTTCAATGAAATGATTACATGCTACACAAACCTAAGCACACGGAATCAAACTCCCACTACTCTTGGGCGGCAGCAGTGGCTATCCTATTCATCAGCCCAAATACATAGAATAAAGAAAATGTTATCTGTGTGCTATCCTAATGTGGTGGAATTTCGGTAAAAATAAATTTAGTAGGCCGAGATTACCACGTGGCATGTGTACGTGCATATGCTGACGTATCGATCAGTTGGTTGCACGAGGCAAGATACGATCAGTAGTGTACGGAGCATGTGCAAGAATACAGGATGTAGTATTCCCCCTCCTCCATTGTGCTGGACAAGCCATGCGGTCAAGCAGGAAGTTAATTCTTATTTGTATTGATTGGTCAAGAGAATGTGCGGGTGGAGCTTAATATGGGAGGAGTTATGTGCCTATATAAGGAGCCTGCACTATTGTCCGGGACTCAGAACTTGTGGTATTTTGGTGACGCTAGTCCCTCTGAGTCCCGATCGGTGATCCAATAAAGAATCTCTTCCTTCCTGAAGAAACCTGTGTCCATCTCTCTGTGCTTTGCTTCCGTCCGTTTCTCCGGTATCATTTGGTGCATTGGCCGGGAAGCTCATCGTTCAACGGTAGCTGAGAGGCAGAGGCGTGAGACGGTCTATCTTTGCCCACGTTCTCTACGGCTGCACCCCTGAACTTCTGCGTGGACCTCCCTTCGTCTCGGCGCCACTGGTCTGTTGTCCAGGAGATCATCGGCCTCTACGTGAGAAGTGCTGGGGTGTCCCCGTCGATGAGTGTGAACTCAGGTTCAGGAACGAGGAGGTAAGACAACTGCTGTTTTAGACGGCAGAACCCACTAGGGGTATACCGATTGTGCGGTAGGCCCAAAGGGGTTTGAATCTGTGTATCTGCCCCCTCTGTCGGAGAGAAGGAGCGAAGGCGCACCGCTCGATCGAACGCTCTTTAGTCAGACCGTTTGATTCTGTTAGTCAGGCGGGGCTCTGGTGTAAATAGCCCTAGCCGGACACCGGTGTCTTGTCTAGACTAGCGTTCTAGGGTGTATATTTTGTTCGCTAGGTCGGAGGGACCGGGAGACTAAGCGGCGTCTGTGTAAATTCGGTTCGCTAGCTCTCAACCTATCTGGGCTAAGTGGGAAGGCGTGTAAATTTGGAACCCACTAGACTTTTGATAGTGCGACTAAGAGGCGTCTGTGTAAATTCGGTCCTCTAGCTCGCTATATATGGTGATTGGGCAGTGTGGCTAACCAAAACGTATGTAGATTGTTTTTAGGTAGTCCATTCAAGGTACTGGCCAATAGTTTAGTTGGGAATTGTAAATGTGTTAACGATTGTTTAGTAAAGTGCATATCTTGTTAGATAGCGCGAGCTCAGCCGTCTAGCGAGAGTGTTAATAGTGTGTTGCTGTATTATAGTGCACGGTACCATAACCCTGTATATTTACTGACACTGTATATAAGTACTAATCATTGTCGTCCATTGCATGTTTAACACCATAACCACTAATAATTGTATTGTGACCTTAACTTGTGCTTTGACCTATGCTAACCGTACTGTAACCGCTATTTGTAAAAGACGATGTTACTGGGGTGTGTTATAGACGGGTAATTCGTATATAGAGAATTATAGCGTGGGTGACTGTATAGTTACGCCAAAGGGCATAATATTGATTATTTAGTGACTGGTGTAACAGCTGTGTGTGTACGGGAATTCCCTGAGTGGTTATTGTTATTGTGTACGTTTCACTTGGTAACCGTACCACGTGGTGCTGTTGCCAGAGGAAACGGGTGTGACTGTTGAATAGTACGTGTGTATAGTATTCGTTGTCGACGACGTTCCATTGTTAAGTATGGGTGCGTCGCAGTCAACGATTCCGGATCCCTTAGGTTGTATGGTGAAGAATTTTAAAAAGGGATTCAAAACTTGTGATTTTGGGGTTAAAATGTCTCCTGTACGTTTGGTCACTTTGTGTACTAGGGAGTGGCCTACTTTGGTTGCGGCATGGCCGCCACGTGGCAGTTTGGATCCAACTCTGGTACAGCGCTTACACGTGGCTGTATCGGGTAGGCCTGAACTTTACGGCCAGTTTCCTTATATTGATTGTTGGAGACAGGCCGTAAATGACTCGCCAAAATGGCTCCAGACATGCCACGAGGAGCAATGTCGCCTCATGGTAGCTAGGACTTGTTTGTCCACTAGGACTGGTGTTAGGCCCATTTTGGACACGCCCCCTGAGTCCGAGATCCCTTTGCCGCCCCCTTACTTTCCGTTAAGAGGAAGTGACGCAAATGCAGGAAGTCCTGCAACCCTCCCCTCATTACCCCCATCCACTTCCGCTTCCTCCTCCAGTACAGGATCCACCCCCCCTCGTACTAAATCTCCCCTTCCGGAATCAGAACCAACCCCCATTAAAAACGAATATCCTGATTTGGCGCCACTTCAGACTTCCGGTCAAGCTTCATCTAGCTCGGCTCGAAGTGTTTTATTTACAACCTTTTCCCAAAACCAAGCTCCCACATCCCCATACCCTATTTCTCCCCGACTGGAACCTATGACTGACGCCCCTCCACGTAGCCCCATACAGACCCGACAGTTGACCGGTGCCCAACAATTAAAACACTATCAGATGCCTCTTCGTCTGAATCCTGGGTCAGCCTATATCGATGCCGCAGGCCAAATGGCACATGCTGACCCAGTCTTTGTATATGTCCCATTCACGACAACCGATCTCTTAAATTGGAAGACCCACAATTCCTCGTATACTGAGAAACCACAAGCTATGACTGATCTGTTCACCTCAATAGTACAGACACATGGGGGGCGGGGCCTGACTCGCAAGCAGGCCAGACGTGTTTGCTTGGAGCTCCTGCAAGAAAAACGTGAAATAACAAAAATAACGGGAATATAAACCTGCAAAAAGCTCTAAACCACGCACAGACCACTAGCAACCAAGAGGAGACGTTAAGCAGCTCAAACATCTCCGCAGGAACCAGCATAGACGCAAATCTGACCGAGTTACCTACCGGGGCAGCAGGCCTCCGGCCTAGGAGAGGCAGCCGATCTCCAGCCGGGTGCCGAACACCCTGAATAGACCTTCTTGGGCCCTGTCACCCCCCCCTTTGGACCGGTGGGGGATATCCCGGTCCCCGCTGGGATCACTACCGCAGCACCAGTGGTCCCTCGTCACTATACCGAGGCTCAGCTACCCGATACGCGGCCCACACGGAAGCACCAAGCCACTGTAGAGCAGCCTAAGATGGCCGCCCAGCAAGGGCCCAAGAAGCGGAGCACGCAAGCCCACCCACCCACGGACCCCTTGGGGGACTTCGATAGGCTCTGTGCGGGCCTATGGACTATACTGCATAACCGCGGGATAGCCTTCCACCGTGCGGTGAAAATAGTGGCCACGTGGATTCGCCCAGCAAGCAGACGCCGCCATTACTGGTACCCGCCACAGTCGTCCAGAAAAATCACTGGGCCGCACACGCACCAGCATCCCCACAAGCAGGCGAGGAAGCCCTGTAGCCCAGACACCGGTGCCTGCCCCCACACTCCTGAGAGCGGGACCGCTAACCCAGCCGCACACGAAATAGCCCCACCTGGAGTGGGAGCTGGCGCCCGACACGCCGCACCTCAGCCCCTACACGCTCCAGCCACAATCCAGGGAACCGCGCAGCAGAACACCGGTGCCCCTCTCCAAACGGCACTCACCAGCTCCAGAACCCCCACTTGGGGAGATAAGACCGACCGGAGCGGTATCGACCACACACGGGTCCCCGGAGGGGACCGACAGCACGAACTACCGCAGATCTTCACCTCTGCAGCACCAGCAATGGAGGACAAGTGGCACCTGCACCCCTACGGCCTCCCTACGCAAGGCATCGGCTGAGCAACCCACTGGACTGCTTACACCACGCAAGGGACCATCGCGATTACCACACCATGCGACAGACAGTCAGGGGCAAATTGGAGGAGAATCTATCGTGCAAGCGATTTGCATCCTCTGACTGCAATTACTGTTTTTTGCATTATCCTTTGCTTTGATATCACTGGCACACCTGCCAATATCCTGAATCATATGTTCAGCCTTTATAAAAACCGCGCCCAAACGGGACTGTGATATGCCTCTGGAAGGTATTGGCTGACCGGGACACTCGAAACGGTGGCGGTATTAATCGTCCCATACCTCATATTGTCGTTACAAATTACAGATGAGAACCCGTTGTTTTTGTGTTACCCGTTTACTTTTATAATATTCTCTATAACCTAATACTCAGAATTATACTAACCAGCGGTCCGCTATAGCGATTGCTTCTGCAGCAAATCATAGGCTGGGCTGGTTAATGTTACGTTATATTCTGGTCTTGTCCACCAACCATATAAGCCTAGCCCACAAACCTCACACTAGAAATGCCTATCTAGTATGTTATACATTTTTTTTTTTTTTTTTTTATGACAACCAGCCTGACTTAACTCTTAAAGTCCTAAAATGTTAAAACTGTGCAACTAACGACCGGCTAATGTTAATGTATAGCAAACATACATAATACGACTGTTAACACTCTGTTTTAAACATAACACTTGTTGACACTTGTTGATTTAAACACTGCAGCGAAATGTTAAACCGACATATTTACTTGTGAATAACTTGAGAAAGCTATAATCAACGACAAAAAATTTAAAAAATGAGGTATCGCAACTCTGGAAATGTAATCTAATTTTTGCGTATATATGTATCAACCCTATACTGTAATTCACTCAAACGTTTCCTCCAATTTCTCTTCTGTACCCCATCTTACATGCCTTTAATAAAAGAAAGATTGACAAAAAAAAAATAGTACAGACACATAACCCGACATGGGCTGATTGCCAGCAGTTATTAATGACTTTATTCAACAATGAGGAAAGGACAAGAATTAATCAAGCGGCCATTAAAGCACTAGAGGATAAAGCCCGTACTTTAAACCAAGCCAATCCATCAGCATGGGCCGCAACACATTATCCCAACACCGATCCCGATTGGAATGTAAATGGTGCTGATATGGTTCAACTCAGAGCCTATAGAGACGCTATAATTGCTGGCATGAAAGCCGGAGGAAAGAAAGCCATTAACATGTCGAAGACAGTTGAGGTGATTCAGAAAAGTGATGAAGCGCCCAGTGTCTTTTATGACCGATTATTGGAGGCATACCGCTTGTATACCCCCTTTAATCCGGAAGACGCAGACAATTCCCGAATGGTGAACTCCGCCTTTGTCAGCCAAGCTTACGGAGATATTAAGCGCAAGCTACAAAAGTTAGAAGGGTTTGCAGGTATGTCCATCACCCAACTAATGGAGGTAGCGAATAAGGTATACATGAATAGGGAGTCAGAAAGTAAGAAAGAGGAAGAGCGCAAGATGCGTAAAAAGGCAGACATGCTAGCGGTAGCGATCGCAGGCGTAGATAGACGGGGCCCAGATAGAGGCGATAGTAGATGGAATGAGGAACCTCTAAGTAGAAATCAGTGCGCATACTGTAGGGAAGAAGGGCATTGGAGAAATGAGTGTCCTCGAAGAGAACAGTGTGAGAAAGACAGACCTAGGATAGGTTATGGAAACTTTAGAGGCAGAGCGAGAGGTAGAGGAGGCCCCGGAGGGAGTAATGGTAATAGAGGGAGTAATGGGAACAGAGGAAGTGTTAGGGAAGACAGGTATTTTCCAGCAGCGCAAAGGTCCCGCGATAGAGAAGGTAGGGACTTTGTAGGATTGGCTGACACGGTCATGGAGGACTATTGATACCGACCGGGCTCCATCCCCCTTGGTCGAGCGGAGCCTATGGTCGATGTATCAATAGGGGGAAAAAGGAGTGCGTTCATGATCGACACTGGTGCTGAACATTCAGTGGTGACTAATCTAGTTGCTCCTCCATCTGGAAGGACTATTACTGTGATAGGAGCAACTGGAAGAAGTGCTGAAAAACCGGTTCTTAAAAGTCGACTCTGTACATTGGGAGGCCACGTAGTAAAACATCAATTCCTTTATATGCCTGAATGTCCAGTCCAATTGCTGGGACGTGATATGCTATCAAAATTACAAGCGCAGATTACGTTCCTACCAAATGGAACAACATCCTTAAAGTTTAATGGACCTTCAGGTATCATGACATTATCCGTACCAAAGGAAGAAGAGTGGCGACTTTATACAGCGTTGACTAGCCAAAACCCTAGGAGTGATGAGACATTATTTAACATACCAGGAGTTTGGGCAGAGAACAACCCACCAGGACTGGCCCGCAATATTCCACCTATAAAAATTGAACTAAAACTTGGGGTTTATCCAGTGAGCCTAAGACAATACCACATCCCGCAGAAGGCTAAGAAGAACATCCAATCCTATCTGGATAAGTTCATACGGTATGGTATCCTCAAATTCTGTACTTCCCCCTGGAACACCCCATTGCTGCCTGTTCAAAAGCCCGGTACAGATGAGTATCGACCTGTGCAGGACTTGAGAGCAGTCAATGATGCGGTTGTTAGTATACATCCAGTTGTACCCAATCCATATAACCTGCTTGCTTTAATTCCGGGCGGGGCTACTTACTTTACAGTCTTAGACCTCAAAGATGCCTTCTTTTGCCTCCGAATTGCCGCAGAAAGTCAATGTATTTTCGCTTTCCAATGGGAGAACGCTGTAACGGGCTCAAAACGCCAAATGACTTGGACAAGACTGCCCCAAGGGTTTAAAAATTCACCTACCCTATTTGGTTCAGCCCTAAGTCAAGATCTACTGGATTTCGAGTCCATCCCAGGAGAGTGTGTATTGTTACAATATGTAGATGACTTGTTGATAGCAGGAGTTACAAAAGAAATCTGTCAGCAAGCAACGCACGATCTACTACACATTCTCTGGAAGGCAGGATACAAGGTGTCTAGAAAGAAGGCTCAGTTGTGTTTGCCAACTGTCAAATATCTGGGATTCCATATCTCTGAAGGTCAAAGAATTATGGGGCCAGAGAGAAAAGAAGCTGTCTGCCAAATACCAATACCCAAGAATAGAAGACAAGTGCGAGAATTCTTGGGGGCAGCAGGCTTCTGTAGGATATGGATTCCCAGCTACGCGATACTGGCAAAACCTCTGTACGCAGCTATCAAAGGTACAGAGCACGACCCCTTCTTATGGACCCAGGAACAGCAAACGGCATTTGAAGATGTGAAGAAGGCTTTGATGAGTGCCCCAGCATTAGGTCTACCTGATCACACACGACCATTCTACTTATATGTACACGAGCAAAGAAGAATGGCTGTGGGAGTATTGACACAGTACTTGGGATCATGGCAAAGACCTGTTGCCTACATGTCTAAGCAATTGGATGCAGTGGCCAGCGGACTTCCACCTTGTCTAAGAGCCGTAGCTGCAGCCGCCCTGCTAGTAGCTGAAGCCGATAAACTCACTCTGGGTCAAGAACTTTATGTACGAGTCCCACATGCAGTACAGACGTTGTTGGATTACAAAGGAAATCATTGGTTTAGTAACAGCCGTATGACCAAGTATCAAGCAATGTTGTGTGAAAACCCAAGAGTGCATTTAGAGACTGTAAACACCTTAAATCCAGCTACCCTTTTGCCACAACCTACTGAAAGTCAACATGATTGTTTGGAAGTAATGGATGAAGTATTCTCAAGTAGACCAGATCTTCGTGATTTTCCCATCCAGAACCCCGATGTTCAATATTATACCGACGGCAGTAGTTATGTGAAAGAAGGGATCCGCTATGCAGGATATGCAGTGACAACAATAGACAAGGTGATAGAAGCTCGGCCACTGGCGAAAGGAACATCAGCACAAAAGGCAGAATTGATAGCACTGACACGAGCGTTACAATTGGCTGAAGGTTTAAGAGTGAACATCTACACGGACTCCAAATATGCGTTTTTAACCACTCATGCCCACGGAGCTTTGTATAAAGAAAGAGGACTACTGAATTCAGAAGGCAAAGAAATCAAATACGCAGCTGAAATCCTACAACTATTGGAAGCAGTGTGGGAGCCGAAAGAAGTCGGTATCATACATTGTCGAGCGCATCTGAGAGGAGATGGTGATGTAACCAAGGGAAATCGGATGGCAGACAGTGCAGCCAAGCGTGCTGCTGAATCAGGAAGACAGGAGTATGTGGGGCATATAGCTGCTCTTATACCAACTCCACTGTCCCAATGGACTCCAGTTTATACAGCTCAAGAAGAGGAGTGGTTAAAGACTGAACCAGGAAAGTATTTGGAGAACAAGTGGTATCAGCTAGAAGATGGAAGAATAGTCATACCAGCATCACTAGCGGTAGAAATTGTCCAAAATTATCACAACGGGACACATTCTGGGAGAGACAGTACTGAAGAATCTCTCAGAAAACATTTCTACATACCAAGATTGTCCAACTTGACTCAGGCCATTGTACGAAGATGTGTAACGTGTGCTAAAAATAATGCAAAACAAGGACCAGTAAAGCCACCAGGAGTCCAGTTTATGGGGGGACTCCCCATGTCCGATCTACAAATAGACTTTACAGTGATGCCTAAATCGGGTGGACATCGTTACCTGCTGGTAATTGTGTGCACCTATTCAGGCTGGGTAGAAGCATGTCCTACTCGTACAGAGAAAGCAGGAGAAGTTGTGAGATTCCTGCTACGAGAAATAATACCCCGATATGGACTACCCTGTTCTATAGGATCGGACAATGGTCCAGCTTTTGTTCATCAGTGCCTACAACAACTGACTCATATGCTTGGTATAAAGTGGAGGCTTCATACTGCATATAGACCCCAGAGCTCTGGTAAGGTAGAGAGAATGAATAGAACTATTAAGAACCAGTTGGCTAAAATGTGTCAGGAAACCCAACTTAAGTGGAACGTTCTCTTACCCATAGCTCTATTGCGAATCCGCAGTACCCCTACCAGAAGGATGGGCCTCTCTCCTTTTGAAATCATGTATGGGCGACCACCTCCCGTACTTGGTAACTTAAGGGGGGATTTGAGTCAGTTGGGAGAAGGAATTACCCGGCAGCAGGTTGTAGAGTTGGGTAAGACTATGGAGGAGGTACAGAAATGGGTACAAGATAGATTACCTGTGAATATTTATCCCCCTGTTCATAGTTATCATCCAGGAGATCAAGTGTGGATTAAAGAGTGGAATAATGTACCGTTAGGGCCCAAGTGGAGAGGTCCTTATGTTGTTCTTTTGTCTACCCCTACAGCGATAAAAGTAGCCGAAGTGACTCCGTGGATACATCACTCCAGGGTTAAACCAGCAGCAGTCGATTCTTGGCAAGTTACAGCAGATCCAGAGAATCCCTGCAAGATCCGGTTAAAACGCACTACTCAGTCGGAGTAACGAGGAACTATTGTGGATTACAAATTTTATTGTTACAGGGATTTGGTGAAGTGAGTGTTTTTAGACGGCCATAATAAAGCCTGTCCGCTTACCGACATATAGTTTATAAGCCAGGGAAAGTCTCGAAGGGACTCCTGTGAAGACGAGCAGAACTCCATTCCCTGCCGCCCTTACATCCTGGAAGCTGAGGTGCCTTCGCACGGACGAAGACTGAGGATGACGGCGAAAGATGTGTTTTTGATAGTGTTTATTTATGTGTGTTTTTATATTCAGGAAGGTAGAGGTACCGACACTCCTAGCTGTGAGGTATGCATTAAGACTACGAGAACAGGTAACCATATTTCCCAAACCCTAATTTGGCATTCACAATACGAGTGTAAAGGAGATGTATCGAGATGTAGATACTTAAATATAGATTATAGTGTGTGCCATTTAGGAGTAGGAGAACCTAAGTGCTTCAGTCCGGAGTATCAACCCCGTACAATTTGTTTGACTCTCAGGAATGGAGATCCTCAGGGGACCCTAATTAATAAGACGGTGTTAGAATCCGTACATTCTTCGGGTGTTCTGCTATTTGATGCGTGTAAGGCGATATCAAGTGGTAGAAAGCCGTGGAATGTATGTGGGGATCTTAGATGGGAGAGGACGTATGGGTCTAATGATAAATATATTTGTCCCAGTAGTAAAAATAAATATGTGAGTCCTAGATGCCCAAATAAAGACTATAACTTTTGCCCATATTGGTCTTGTGTGGGGTGGGCGACTTGGGGACAGACAGTAGACAAAGACATGATAGTGACTAAGTTGCCTACCAGCCCATATTGTAAGTCTATGGAATGTAATCCCATCCATATACTTATAAATAACCCCGATAAGTTCTTAGACAAATATGGCAATTTATTTCAGATATACGGGACGGGTTTAGATCCTGGGACAGTATACGGTATCCTCCCAAACTCATCAAGTATACCATTCCTTTTATGAAGAGATGAGTATAGATAATAAGATCCCCCATAATGCTAAAAATCTGTTTATTGATTTAGCCGAAAGTATTGCCGGTAGTCTTAATGTTACCAACTGCTATGTGTGTGGAGGTACTAACATGGGAGACCAATGGCCTTGGGAAGCAAAGGAGGTAATGTCCGGTCCTGAGGCAGTTGACCAATTAATATCTACACAAGCCGATTATCATATGAGTGTTAGAGGTAAATCTGAGTGGAGATTAAAGACCTCCATCATAGGTTATGTTTGCATAGCAAGGAAAGGAATAATGTATAATACTTCTGTAGGAGAATTAACTTGTCTAGGGCAAAAAGCTTATGATGATGATACAAAGAATACAACTTGGTGGTCGGCTTCAAATGTCTCAGAACCATCTAACCCGTTTGCTAGATACGCCAATTTAAAGGATGTGTGGTTTGATTTATCCATCACATCTACCTGGAGAGCCCCAGCAAATTTGTACTGGATCTGTGGTAAGAAAGCCTATTCGGAGTTGCCACAGGACTGGGAAGGGGCATGTGTGTTGGGTATGCTCAAACCATCCTTCTTCTTGTTACCGATTGAAACAGGTGAGACTTTAGGTGTTAAAGTGTATGATGTGAATCATAGGAAGAAAAGGGGACCCATAGAGATAGGCGCCTGGGAAGATGATGAATGGCCTCCCCAGCGTATCATAGATTATTATGGGCCAGCCACGTGGGCAGAGGATGGTACCTTTGGTTACAGAACCCCTATTTATATGCTCAACCGTATTATAAGATTACAGGCGGTGGTTGAGATTATTACTAACGAAACATCACAAGCGCTCAATCTTCTAGCGAAGCATAACACCAGGATGAGGACGGCAGTCTACCAAAATAGATTAGCCTTGGATTACCTTTTGGCAGTAGAGGGAGGTGTATGTGGGAAGTTTAACCTGAGCAATTGCTGTCTTCAAATAGATGACGAAGGGCAAGCAATAGCTGAGCTTACTAGCCATATGGTTAAACTAGCGCATGTGCCTACTCAGGTATGGAAAGGGTATAATCCAAGTAGTTGGTTTGGTAGCTGGTATGAGTGGTTTGGAGGGCTTAAGGCAGTGGTAGGTGGAGTCCTACTGATTTTAATGTTGTGTCTACTCCTGCCGTGTCTTATACCCTTAGTAGTTAGGTCTGTGCAAAGCCTGATAGAAAATATAGCAGAGAGGAAGGCTGCTGCACAGATAATGGCGGTTTATAAGTATAAGGCTCTAGATCAGGGAGAACCAATGCAGGAAGATGAGTGTTGAAGATTCACATCATAGATAAGTCTGGTCTGGTTCATGGTAACTTGAGGTGTATGCAAACCCAGGTTAAGTGATGCCTCAAGTAATTGTAAAATATCAAGAGGCATCAAAGGGGGGAATGTGGTGGAATCTCGGTAAAAATAAATTTAGTAGGCCGAGATTACCACGTGGCATGTGTACGTGCATATGCTGACGTATCGATCAGTTGGTTGCACGAGGCAAGATACGATCAGTAGTGTACGGAGCATGTGCAAGAATACAGGATGTAGTATTCCCCCTCCTCCATTGTGCTGGACAAGCCATGCGGTCAAGCAGGAAGTTAATTCTTATTTGTATTGATTGGTCAAGAGAATGTGCGGGTGGAGCTTAATATGGGAGGAGTTATGTGCCTATATAAGGAGCCTGCACTATTGTCCGGGACTCAGAACTTGTGGTATTTTGGTGACGCTAGTCCCTCTGAGTCCCGATCGGTGATCCAATAAAGAATCTCTTCCTTCCTGAAGAAACCTGTGTCCATCTCTCTGTGCTTTGCTTCCGTCAGTTTCTCCGGTATCACTAAATCCCTATGTACGTTTAAATAATGATGATTTTAGTACCAGTCCAAGGATCATTAAACTGTAAGCTCACCTGCCACGGCAAGGCAAACCTATTAGGTGAACACAAGTTGTTATGGTGCCTGGAGTGTTCCTTTAAGTAGACTCATTTCCTGTATTTTAGTTTGTTTGGAGCAGTTTAAAAAGTATCACTGGCCCCTGTGGCAGCAACCAGGGGATAGACTGTAAAAGCGTTTAGTTTGTTTGAGCATTTTTCTTGCAAAGTGCCTTTTGTTTTCTGCTTATTCAGCTCGCCAGACGTCAGATACCTGATGCTGTTGAGCAGAAAGTAGATCAACTTCCAGGTACATTAAAAAACTTTGTGTAAGTGTATATGCATCCCTTTGACACCATCATGGCGGCTTCATTGCCGGCAAATTGCAAAGAGAATGGAGAGACACAAACTGTCATATGGCTGCAGAGGCGGCTCTATACTTTATATGAGGCCTTAAGCGAAACTCAAACATGAGGCCCCACTAACACCAAAGTAAAAAAAAAAAAAAAAAAAGAATTGCAATACATGCACACTGTCACATACACACATTGATGCACAGTTTCCCTGTGTATGTGCCTGAGAGTGTGTCTGACAGAGTATCCTTGTGTGTGTGAATGTATCTCTGTGAGCATGTTTGCGTTTTTATCTGGGACCGTATGTGTATGGGGTAGCTGCTTGAAGTGTGTTGTGTGTATGGGGGGCTGGCTCTAAACAGCGGCGGGCGTAATAGTATGCCCTCGCTATAATGGCCGCCCACGTGGCCGGCGCTAATCGCCCGCTGCAGATCGCGGTCGGGGGTCCCCCTGTGGCCGGTGACCGCGATCTGCAGTCTCTGATCGCAGTGACAGGCTGTCACTGCCCTCAGTATTTTCCGTGTGTCAGCAAATTTCAAATCGGCTGACACACGTGGCCGGCGGCTTTCCCCTGTGCAGATCGCAGTCGGGGGACATACCTGCCCCCCAGGCAGTCCCCCTGGGGTCAGTGACCGCGATCTGCACTGTCTGAGTTCGCAGTGACAGCCTGTCACTGCGATCACTGTTACATGTGTCAGCCTAATGGCTGATACATGCAACTGGCGCAATGATCCCCCTGCAGATTGGTAGGGGTAGTGCTTGTACCACCCAGGCACTCCCCCCCTGTGGTCAATTACCCAATCTGCAGAAGGTGATCACAGTGACAGGCAGTCACTGTGATCACTGATCCTGTGTGTCAGCCAGTGATGTGAAATGACTGGCTGACACTGTCTCTGCCCCCTCTCCTGTAATAAAAATAAAATAGTAAAACAAAAAAAAATACAGTTACAAATAAAATATACTTAGATGATATATATTATATATATGATCTAAGTAAGTGTGTATATATGTATATATATATATATATATATATTGTGATCCTTGTTTGCAGATAGCACGGTCCTCTAGGGTAAACAACAGGCACAGTCATTTGGTTTTCATATAATTCAGGCAACTTTATTGGCAAGTCCACACAGCAACACAACTAAAACATAAATATAACAGGTTTCCCCTTTAAACAAAAACCTAGCTCGTCTGAGCACTGACTCACTTTTAATATCCCTCTCTATCAGGGTTAAACTAACAAAAACATATCGCACCAACCTCTGCTAGCTAGCCTGTTGCTTTCCTTTCTGCACTCCCAGTGTTCCAAGCCAGCCTTGACTGCTTCCTTCTGCACTCCCAGTGCTCCAAGCCAGCCTTGCCTTGACTGCTTTCTTTTCTGCACTCCCAGTGCTCCAAGCCAGCCTTGACTGCTTCCTTCTGCACTCCCAGTGCTCCAAGCCAGCCTTGACTGCTTCCTTTCTGCACTCCCAGTGCCTAGTCTCCTTGACTCTCTCACTGGAGAGAACAGCCTCTCTCCTACCTGCTTTCTGGGAGGAAGCCAGCAATCCCCCTTTACCTGCCTAGCAGGGAGGGGTTTATTCCCACTGCTACAGCTGATTATCTGCAGCTGAGCAGTGGGTTGGAGACAGTTCCAAAAAACTCTGGCCTGGACCTTATTTCTCCCAGTTGTGTATAAACTGCGGAGTGGAGCATTGGCCCACCCTGCTTTTCTAATGCTCCACCCCAGGGGCCCATAACTAAACGTTGGCTTGTGTTGCCTACAACACAAACTACACATACTCCCCCTGGGGTTAAATCTTATAGGCCTATCTGCCTTCACTTTATCACAATATATATATATATATACATACGTGTGTGTGTGTGTGTGTATATATATATATATATATATATATATATATATATATTCATATAATTTTACATATATATTTAAATAGTGACACTGTAACTTTCCAAAACACCATAAAACCTATACATAGGGGGTACTGTTTTACACGTGAGACATCACTGAATACAAATATGTGTATTTTATTGCAGTATAAGCAAACAGTATTATGACAGTCACAGTTAGAATGTCACGTAGAACTAAACATTTTTTAAAAATTCTTATTTTTTCCCATTTTTTTTATATTTTATTAATAAATTGTGTTTTATACCTAAATATTTGATGTTAAATGAAAGCCCTGTTTCCATTGAAAAAAATGATATATAATTAGTGTGGGTGCACATAATATGGAAGAGGCGAATTACGCCTGAACAGACATATAGCGCAAATTAAAGTTTTTGTTTACGTTTTGTTTTGATCACAACATGTACATTTGGCTCAGTCCTTAAGGGGTTAAAGTACAGCGAAGACTTGGAGTGTATATTCTTCAGTCCTTGCTTTGAATCCTCAGGGGTAAATATGAAATACAAAAGCAAAAGTAGAGACCAATAGTGCAATACCGTTTTAGGAAAGCTGGATCACGAACAACATAGAAGTAGAGAAGTGCCAACTCACAATTTAAAGAGCTATGCCCAGCTCTAGGTAAAACAGCATACAGTGGTATTTAATACTCCCCACATGTAGGATATAACTGGACACTTGGAGGTGTATCCTCAAGACTTCTTACAGCATTCCAGATAAGCGTCAGCATATAAAATACATAAAAGGGGGAAAAACCCAATGGTGCAATAACGTAGGTTGACTGCAACAACAGACAACGCTGAAGTCCTAAGAGTGCCAACTTATAATTGGGAGAGCTACAACCAGCTCTGAGTAAAACAGCATACAGTGGTATTTAAACTCCCCACATGTAGGATATCCTTCTAGCGATGCTTGCAGTGCCGGACTTATGAAATAAAAATCACAAGAGAGGGCCCATAGTGTTTACCGTATGAAAAAACAGCAGTAAAAGGTAAAATGAAACGTACTTAGTGTTCAGAGCAGCCACACTGCTCTATGAACCAGGCGCAGGTGGAATAATCCCCACCAGGGATTTCTTTTGTAGTACTGATACCGGAGAAACTGACGGAAGCCAAGCACAGAGATGGACACAGGTTTCTTCAGGAAGGAAGAGATTCTTTATTCGATTCACCGAACGGGACCCAGAGGGACTAATGTCACCAAAATACAACAAGATCTGAGCCCCAGACAATAGTGTAGGTTCCTTATATAGGCATGTAACTCCTCCCATAATAAGCTCCACCCACACATACTCTTACCCAATCAATCGAACAAGAACTAACTTCCGGTTTGACCGCATGGCTTGTCCAGCACAATGGAGGAGGGGAATACTACATCCGGTATTCTCGCACATACTCCGTACACTACTGATCGTATCTTTGCCACGTGCAACCAACCGACCGATACACCAGTATATGCACGTACACATGCCACGTGGTAATCTCGGCCTACTAAATTTATTTTTACCGAGATTCCACCACATTCCCCCCTTTGATGCCTCTGATATTGTCACAATTACGGAGGCATCACTTAACCTTAGTTTGCATATACCTCAGGTTGCCATGAACCAGACCAGACTTTGCGACTAATGACATGAATCCCTCAACATTCTTCTTCCTGCACTGGTTCTCCCTGATTTAAAGCCTCATATCTATATATGGCCTATGATTCCTATGATTCACATCATACACTTTAACTCCCAAAGTCTCTCCTGTTTCAATAGGCAACAAGAAGAAGGATGGTTTGAGCATACCCAACACACATGCCCCTTCCCAGTCCTGTGGCAACTCCGAATAGGCCTTCTTACCACAGATCCAGTACAAATTTGCTGGGGCTTTCCAACTAGATGTGATAGATCGATCAAACCACACGTTCTTTAAATTGGCATAACTTGCAAACGGGTTAGGTGGTTCTGAGACATTTGAAGCCGACCACCAGGTTGTATTCTTTGTATTATCATCATAAGCTTTTTGCCCTAGACAAGTTTAATTCTCCTACAGATGTATTAAACATTATTCCTTTCCTTGCTATGCAAACATAACCTATGATGGAGGTCTTTAATCGCCACTCAGATTTACCTCGAACACTCATTTGATAATCGGCTTGAGAAGATATTATTTGTTCAATTGTCTCAGAACCAGAATACATTACATCCTTTGCTTCCCAGGGCCATTGGTCTCCCATGTTAGTACCTCCACACACATAGCAGTTGGTCACATCAAGACTAACAGCAATACTTTCAGCTAAATCTATAAACAGGTTCTTAGCATTATGGGGGATCTTATTTTCTACACTCATCTCTTCATAAAAAGAATGGAAAACATGATGAGTTTGGGATGCTACGGTATCGGTCTCTATCCCTATAAATAATATTGTCCCAGGATCCAAACCCGTCCCATATATCTGAAACCCAAATAAGTTTCCGAACCTATCTATGAATTGTTCAGGATTATTGATAAGTATATGGACTGGGTTACACTCCATAGACTTACTAAGTTGCCTACCAAACCATATTGTAACAATCATATCCTTATCTACTGTCTGTCCCCAAGTTGCCCACCCCACACAAGACCAATATGGGCAATAATTATAATCCTTATCTGGGCATTTTGGACTTACATACTTGTTTTTACTACTGGGACAAATATACTTATGGTTAGACCCATACGTTCTCTCCCATTTAAGATCCCTGCATACATTCCACGGTTTTCTACCACTTGATATCGCCTTACATGCATCAAATAGCAGGACACCCGAAGAATGTACGGTTTCTAATACTGTTTTGTTTATTAGGGTCCCCTGTGGGTCTCCATTCCGAAAGGGTCAACCAAATTGTACGGGGTTGATACTCTGGATTGAAGCACTTAGGGTCTCCTACTCCTAAATGGCATACACTATATTCTATACCTAAGTATCTACACCTAGACACATATCCTTTGCACTCATACTGTGAATGCCAAATTAGGGTCTGGGAAATATGATTACCTGTTATAGTAGTCTTAATGCAAACCTCACAGCTAGGTGTGTCGGTACCTCTACCTTCCTGAATAATTAAAAACATAAAAATACACATTATCAAGAGCGCTTCTTTCGACGTCTTCATCCTCTGTCTTCGTCCGTGCGATGGCACCTCAGCTTCCAGGATGTAAGGGCTGCAAGGAATGGAGTTCTGCAGGTCCTCCCTTCCCTTCACAGAGGTCCCTTCAAGACACCCTGGCTATGACACGTGGGTAAGTGGTCAGGCTTTATTATGGCCATCAAAACACTCACTTCTGATCTCTTTAAACACACTTGAAATCCCGATATCTCCTCGTCACTCCGACTGAGTCGTGCGCTTTAACCGGATCTTGCAGGGATTCTCTGGATCTGGTGTAGCTTGCCAAGAATCTACTGCTGCTGGTTTAACCCTGGAGTGATGAATCCACGGAGTCACTTCAGCCACCTTTATTGCTGTAGGGGTAGACAAAAGAACAACATAAGTTCCCCTCCACTTAGGCCCTAACGGTATACTGTTCTACTCTTTAATCCACACTTGATCTCCTGGATGATAGCTATGAACAGGGGGATAAATATTCACAGGTAATCTATCTTGTACCCATTTCTGTACCTCCTCCATAGTTTTACCCAACTCTACAACCTGCTGCCGGGTAATTCCTTCTCCCAACTGACAAATCCCCCCTTAAGTTACCAAGTACGGGAGGTGGACGCCCATACATGATTTCAAAAGGTGAGAGACCCATCCTTCTGGTAGGTGTACTACGAATACATAACAGAGCTATGGGCAAAAGAACATTCCACTTAAGCTGAGTCTCTTGACACATCTTTGCCAATTGGTTCTTAATAGTTCTGTTCATCCTTTCTACTTTACCAGAGCTCTGAGGTCTATATGCTGTATGAAGCTTCCACTTAATACCAAGCATATGAGTCAGTTGTTGTAGGCAATGGTGAACAAAGGCTGGACCATTATCCGATCCTATAGAACATGGTAGTCCATATCGGGGTATTATTTCTCGCAACAGGAATCGTACAACTTCTCCTGCTTTCTCTGTGCGAGTAGGACATGCTTCTACCCAACCTGAATAGGTACACACAACTACTAGTAGGTAGCGATGTCCACCGGATTTGGGCATTACTGCATAGTCTATTTGAAGATCGGACATAGGGAGTCCCCCCATATACTGGACTCCTGGTGGTTTCACTAGTCCTTGCCTTGCATTATTCTTAGCACATATTACACATCTTCGTACAATGGCTTGAGTCAAATTGGACAATCTTGGTATGTAGAAATGTTTTCTGAGAGATTCTTCCATACTATCTCTTCCAGAATGTGTCCCGTTGTGATAGTTCTGGACAATTTCTACAGCTAGTGATGCTGGAATAACTATTCTTCCATCTTCTAACTGATACAATTTGTTCTCCAGGTATTTCCCAGTTTCAGTCTTTAACCACTCTTCTTCTTGAGCTGTATAAACTGGAGTACATTGAGACAGTGGAGTCGGTATAAGAGCAGCTATATGTTCCACATACTCCTGTCTTCCTGATTCAGCGGCACGCTTAGCTGCATTATCTGCCATCCGATTTCCTTTGGTTACGTCACCATCACCTTTCAGATGCGCCCGACAATGTATAATACCAACTTCTTTCGGTTCCCATACGGCTTCCAGTAGTTGCAATATTTCAGCTGCGTACTTGATTTCTTTACCCTCTGAGTTCAATAATCCTCTTTCTTTATACAGAGCTCCGTGGGCATGAGTGGTTAAAAACGCATACTTGGAGTCCGTGTAGATGTTTACTCTTAAACCTTCAGCCAATTGTAACGCTCGTGTGAGTGCAATTAGTTCTGCCTTCTGTGCCGATGTTCCTTTTGACAATGGCCGAGCTTCTATCACCTTGTCTATGGTTGTTACTGCATATCCTGCATAGCGAATCCCTTCTTTCACATAACTACTGCCGTCCGTATAGTACTGGACATCAGGGTTCTGGATGGGAAAGTCACGAAGGTCTGGTCTACTTGAGAATACTTCATCCATCACCTCCAGGCAATCATGTTGACTCTCAGTAGGTTGTGGCAAAAGGGTAGCTGGATTTAAGGTGTTAACAGTATCTAAATGCACTCTTGGGTTTTCACACAACATAGCTTGATACTTAGTCATGCGGCTGTTACTAAACCAATGATTACCTTTATAGTCTAGCAACGTTTCTACTGCGTGCGGGACTCGCACATAGAGTTCTTGACCCAGAGTGAGTTTATCAGCTTCGGCTACCAGCAGGGCGGCGGCAGCTACGGCTCTTAGACAAGGTGGAAGACCACTGGCCACTGAATCCAGTTGTTTTGACATATATGCAACAGGTCGTTGCCATGATCCCAAGTACTGTGTCAATACTCCCACAGCCATTCTTCTTTGCTCGTGTACATATAAGTAGAATGGACGTGTGTGATCAGGTAGACCTAATGCTGGGGCACTCATCAAAGCCTTCTTCACATCTTCAAATGCCTTTTGCTGTTCAGGGGTCCATAGGAAGGGATCGTGTTCTCTACCTTTTATAACTGCGTAAAGAGGTTTCGCCAATATCGCATAACTGGGAATCCATATCCTACAGAAGCCTGCTGCCCCCAAGAATTCCCGCACTTGTCTTCTATTCTTGGGTATTAGTATTTGGCATACAGCTTCTTTTCTCTCTGGCCCCATTATTCTTTGACCTTCAGAGATATGGAATCCCAGATACTTGACAGTCGGCTGACACAACTGAGCTTTCTTCCTGGACACCTTGTATCCTGCCTTCCAGAGAATGTGTAGTAGATCATGTGTTGCTTGCTGACATATTTCTCTTGTAACTGCCGCTATCAACAAATCATCTACATATTGCAATAGTACACACTCTCCTGGGATGGACTTGAAATCCAGTAAGCCTTGACTTAAAGCTGATCCAAATAGGGTAGGTGAATTTTTAAACCCTTGGGGCAGTCTTGTCCAAGTCATCTGGCGTTTCGAGCCCGTTACAGCATTTTCCCATTGGAATGCGAAGATACACTGGCTTTCTGCAGCAATTCGAAGGCAAAAGAAGGCATCTTTGAGATCTAGGACAGTAAAATAGGTAGCCCCACCCGGAATTAAAGCAAGCAGGTTATATGGATTGGGCACAACTGGGTATATACTTCCGACCGCATCATTGACTGCTCTCAAGTCCTGCACATGGCGATACTCATCTGTACCGGGCTTTTGAACAGGCAGCAATGGGGTGTTCCAGGGGGAAGTACAGAATTTTAGGATACCATACCTTATGAACTTATCCAAATACGATTGTATGTTCTTCTTGGCCTTTTGTGGGATATGATATTGCCTTAAAGGGACACTCTAGGCACCCAGACCACTTCATCTCATTTGAGTGGTCTGGGTGCCTTGACCCTCTACCCTTAACCAAGTTTGTCAAAACACTGTGGTTTTTGCTAAACCGTAGTGTTTTGATTAAATTGAAATTCCCACCTCCAGCTGCCTTTTCTTCTCTATCCGCTAGATGGTGCTTCCGCATCTATAGGAGAGGAAAGGTGAGTTACGACGTGCGACGCCCCCACGCACTGTTTGAGGACGTCGCACATCACGTGGGTCTAATGCAGGGAGCTCCGACGTGAGCGCGCCTGCATTAGACAGCTGAGAGTTGTGAACGCGCTAGAGCGCGTTCACAGCTTACACAGACTCCTCGGAGGCCATTTGTGGCTGAAGAAACGAAGATTTGAATGAAGAAGTTCTTCTGGGGTCACTGATTCGTTTGTCACCTGGAGAGGACCTATCTCAAGCATTATTTTACAGTAAGTCCATTTTTATTATCATAATTAACTTCCATTAAATAGTTTTAAAATGTAATTATTATATTATTGCTCTGATTTCACAATAAATCCATTATTTTCTTAATAATATTAATAATATTATTTAGTAAATTTATTGCAGTTATTCTTAATAATTAACATCATTATTCTTATGTATTGTACATTCATATTTATTATGATAATGTAGATTAATGTATTTAATTTTTCAAATGTTTATAGCGTATTTAAAAAATAACTATTATGTATGTTTACTGACATAAAACCTTTGTTTACTGTCATGTATTGAATGGTCATATAATATTTAATTAAATATATCTTAAGTCATGCTCTGTTAGTTTATACAATATAAAAACTGAATACTTATTTATGTATTGTTTTTCAGAAGATTGATCAGAAGATTGCAAAATTCTTCAATACTCCATATTTGGTGAGTGCATTACTAACATCAAATTTATTTTAAAGTCCTAATAATCAAAAAATTGAATTTGTTTCTTGTGGTTCTGATATTTTGATATTCATTTATGTTTTTTCTCGTTTCTGTAGTTGTGCATGCTCCCCCCCCCCCCCCCCAACCTCCAGTGCTCAAGGGTGCTCAGGAGCATAGCTTGCCGGTGTCTTGTGCAGCAGGCTACCGCTGGCTCCTCTCCTGTGCGTGCCCTTAGGTATTGTCCAAAAATTTCACTGCTGCAACAAATCCATAGCTGGATTTGAAGTATCAGCCACTCTGTTTCTCAGCGCTTGAAAACTGCTGCCCAGGAATCTCAGAAGTCCAGCGCAGCCTTTTCCAGGACAACTGTCACTACTGGCTATGTGTTAATATTTTTAATATTCCTTAATAATTCTCATGTGTTAGAGCAGAAATAATTAACATTGTTAACAAATACCATTGCAAGATATTTCAACATTAACAATGTATCCATATTGATAAACACCCTCCCTCTGGCACTCAGAATAGGCAAACTTAGCAACCTCAATAAGCATCCAGTGTGGACTCCTGGCCGAGGATCACTTATGTGCTCCAGTGGACCAGTGAAACCGTGCGGGCCACACCAGCATTACCTCATGGGTAATTAACTCAACAGCGATATGCTGGTATATTTCCTGTGCACTTCAATTGTTCCTTGAATATTGAGATTGTGTATCTGTGTTGATCAAGGCACCCTTCATGTGTAAAATATTTGACTTATATTTCACAAGAAATAAATAAGAAATCTAGAAATAAAACTTTGGTAATGCAAAATCAATTTTTTCCTTAGTCGTTTTTGGAAAAGCTAATTATTAATAATAATTTTAAATGTGGCATGCCTTTAATTAATATATACATTTGGAATATCTACTATTCAGAACAGATCTAATTTTTATTTATTTCTTTCACAGTGTATCTTTCTCCTGTGTCCGACTTTTCATATTTGATACGTGTGCTTTGAACCACGGTAGGTAAAAATATAAAGATTTCTTTTTTGTAATTTACATAGATATGCTTTGAACTTACAATATAGTTTTTGAAAAACATTAGATTCTGAACACTATATTGCACTCTGGTACCAAAACCAGTGGTGTCTTATGTTTTTCAGCTGCCCGAGGCATGCCCAAACCCTTCAACTCAACCCCACACAAAAAAAACATTCAAATTGTGCCATCGTGAAACACACACGCTCTCAATGATGCTTGCACATACATACATTCCCACACAGATAGATTGAGAACACATCTCAATGCATGCACACTAATCCACTCACATTTACATATACACTCACATTCAATGACAGACACACATATACACTCAATGTAGACACACATGCATATTCACTGACATGCATACATACACTCGCTGGCAGACACATACATTCACCTCCAGACACACACTAACATTGACTGTCACGGATACGCACACTGACACACGCATACATAAACACAATCAAAGAAAAAAACATATTCACCCTCATTTACAGACACACAGTCACAATGAAAATACATATTCAATCACAGTCAGCGACTCACACACTTTGCAACCCCTTTTTGATCAGGCCGTTTTCCTATTACCCTAACATTGTGACCAGGGCTATTTTCTAATCTAGTTTTTTGATTATTTTGATGTAATTTCCTTCTCACTCATTGACTGTAGTCACACATATCATATACTTTTTTTCTCGCCATCATAAGTAATTTTTAAAGATAGATATTTTCCCATGATTTCACCTAACTTATAATTAAAATAATTTACACATATGATGCAGTAATGTAAAAAGAAATTACATTGACTAACTATCAACAACAAAATCTGTTACAAAACTATAAACTTGCCACAAACACAAGTGCCACGACTTTTTAGAATTGTTTCCACAATTTATAAATGCACAATAGTAGTATTTCCTTACCTCATGTGGAAGATTACAGGGCTATAAGCACATGTAGCACTTTTATAAGTCCAAAAATAAATATATGAAAAGTATAAAAAGTCACATTGTAACACCGACATCTGTCATCAACCCAAAACAACAGCTTCACAAGTATATATGTTAAACATAATGACAACTGAAAATCTGAACCATGTGTTATAATGAATAATTTCATGCAGGCATTATACCAACAATCTACATCAAATTAAACCATATAAATAAAAATTGGTGATCATATAAGTCGCATAGCTTTTCAAAGTATCAATGTACGTAGAAGTTTTAGGGTTACTGCCCAAAAACAGCCCTATGTGTTCTGCATCATCACCTGAGCACAAGGATAACATACATGTATAGGTGTGTTGGGGTGTCAGAGTGCTAAAAAATATTATTTGGAGTATGCACATTCCACTGTTCCTTATTTTGATTTCACACTGTTAGTCATCATGCACCCGTGTCCCATTTGGGACATTTCCAAAGTTGGACCATATCATTTCAGACCATCAAACAATATATTTGTGAATAGAAGACACACGAGGACAAGCATGTCAAAGTTGCGTCACACAAGGACCGTCTTTGTGTACTGACAAGCCACAAGGACATGCTGCTGTTATAGCAGAGTAGGCACCTGCTTACCCAACAGTGCCTACTCTGCTATAATTTACCTGCCTGCAGAGGAGAATGTGGATGCAGCGGGTCAGCTCAGTGTTTTTGATCCTATTAATTTAATTAAATTTAGAATATATCATGCATATATATTGCATCTATGATTTCAGCATAAGTGTGATTTGAGATATCCATCAAAGTACACTTAGAATTAAATCATTTAAATGCATTATATATGTATAATATATATTGAAATGATTTCCTTCTTTTAGAATACATCACACATATATAAAATAGACACTCCACACTACTCAACAGAGTTCACTTTCTATGACCTGGTCTTATAACAAATTGATCATTAATTGATGAGTAAAGGAAATTCCTTTCTCTGGTGCATTTGTCTATGTTCGGGTCCACGTCACCAAACATAGACGTATGCACCAGAGCAGGGAATGCATCAGATTGATGTTTTGTCATTTTACCAACAACATATATTTTAAGGATTACATGTTATCGTGCCTATGTCTATGTTGGTTGACATTTCACCATAGATTGTAGGGATGTAAGCAGTATATACATTATCTTTTGTCTATGTTATCACTGTGGTGCGTGTGAGACAGCTGTGCTGGAATCAGTGGCGTACACATGACCAATGGGGCCCCGGTGCGAAAATTGATCTGTGGGCCCCCCCCCCGCACGCTTACTCTGCGCAGGCCGGGGCCGCAACACATGGCGGCGGGCACCTGGTCGCAGGGGTTGCAGGGCTGCAACCACGGTATGTACACCAGTGCATGCAGATGCACACACACTTAAAGGACCACTACAGACACCCAGATCACATCAGCTCAATTAAGTGGTCTGGGTGTCAGGTCCCTCTAGTTTTAACCCTGCAGTTGAAAGCATAGCAGTTTCAGAGTAACTGCTATGTTTCACTGAGGGTTAATCCAGCCTCTAGTGGCTGTCTCACTGACAGCCGCTAGAGGAGCTTCCGCGATTCCAAGACACTGAACGTCCATAGGAAAGCATTGAGTAATGCTTTACTATGGGCGGTTTGAATGCGCGCACGGCTCTTGACGTGCATGCGCATTCGGAGCTGAGCGGCAGAGGGATCCCCAGCGCCAAGGGAGTCCGGCGCTGGAGAAAGGTAAGTGCTGAAGACACACACACACACACTCTCACAAACAGATGCATACACACTAGCTAACAGACACACACATTTACTGACAGAGACACACTCACTTACAAAACATACACTCTCACTGACAAACACACACTCACTAACAGACATCAAACAGGCTCAAACACAGTAACACAAACACACTCAGTAACAGACACACACAGTAACACACTCACTGACACTCCGTAACAGACACACACAGTAACACACTCACTGACACTCACTAGCAGACACACACTCAACAGACATACTCAGACACTCACACTAACACACACACTAACACTCATAGTAACACTAACACACACAGTAAGACACACACTAACACTCACAGTAACACACACAGTAACACTAACACACACACACTAACACTAACACACACAGTAACACACACAGTAAGACACACACTAACACACACAGTAACAGTCACAGTAACACTAACACACACACACACACACTAACACATTTTTTTTTTAATTTAATCCCCCCAGCCTCCTTACCTTTTGGAGTGCTGAGGGGATTCCCTGGGGTCCAGTGGTGCTGCTGGGCTCCTGGGGGAGCGGTCACCCGGCGGGCAGTCAGTCAGGCTGGCCGGTGCACGAGGGAGCACTCTCCCCTGAGTGCTTCCTCTTCATCTCCCTTGCGCCCCGCGTAATGATACCGGCGCCGGAAGATGACGTGGAAATCTGACTTTGGAAATACAAAGGCAGAGCGTAAGGACATCCAGCAACAGTTATTGTAACAAATATTCTTTTAAACCCATGTTGTGGTTCTAATGGATGTATTGTAGTCACCCGCTGGAGCCATACTTAGTGCTGAAATTAAGACATTGTCTTCTTACGTGAAATGCAAAGTAAAAATTGGAATTACGAAGGCCAATAAGGACACGACAAGCGGACCAATTAGGTGGCCTGAAGTGTTGGTGGCAAATTCTGTTATTCACAAAAAATTACATTATTTGTGGAAAATTGTGCTTTTTCAATTACACAGACAACAGTGAACTTTAGGAATTGAAATTCAATTTAATATTTTATGGGTTTGGTATTTAGAATTTTAATTAAATCATAAAATTAACTAAAGTCCACCTTCTTATCTTTAATTAGATCAAAAATGGCAAGAGGCCTTGTCATGGGCTGCAGAAACAGTCATGAAGGAACAAAAACAAATTGCACATTCTTTAGTTTCCCAAGGAGTCCTGAGAGAATAAAAGAATGGCTTTTAGCAAGTGGAGACGAATTTGAAGATATTGAAGCTGCCATTACACTAATAATTGAAAAGAAAGATAAATGTACTTTCAGGATTTGTTCTGACCATTTTGAGCCTGAAATGGTTTACAGCGGTGAAGTAAAGCGTCGGAAATTAAAGTTAATGGCCAAACCAACTATTTTCAAAAAACCAAAAACACTTCGCATACTTCATGATGGTGACAAAAACAATGAAATATCAAAATGTGGAATTGCATCACATGTTGATGAACAAAGTGGCGCAGAAGAAAAGACAATGGTCATGGACCATGACTACACGGAAGGATTCAAATACAGTTTGCCTTTGAAAAAACAATATTATAATAGTCAGTCAAACACATCCGAAGTGCCAATGTGTAGCAAAGGTACTGGAACTTTGAAACACCATGGTAAAAAAAAACATAGGAATCCAAACAGATATACAAATTGATACGAAAACTGTTTCAACATCCAGTTGGGATTTAATAAAAAAGTGCAATGCATGGACATGGACTGTTCCTCAAGAACAATTGGATACAATTGACAAAATATCAAACAAAATTGGGGTTGAAAAGCCATATGACATCACTGAATACGGTCCCAAAGAAATTATGAATAATGCTGGAATGGATAAATTTATGTCTCCAACCAGATCCAAAGATGATACTTTGTCTGGAATACAGGATACTCCATTATCAGAAATTTCAACTATATCAATAGCGTCTCTCATAGATTCTACATTGACGCCATTGGACAAAAATGATCCAGATTTCATTCCTGAAGATGAATATACAGACAATAGAGATCAATCTTTTGATAAAGAGCCCTCGACTGAGGAATATGTCACAGACAAGAAATTTATTGTATTTGAAAAATGCCTGGATGAACTATTATTGAAATTCCATACCTGTAAACTTTTTCCAGCATGCGATGCAACTGTCATTTGATCAGAAAATATAATTTCAGGTACTTTATTTGTTTTTCATACAATTTGTGAAAATAATCATCGTTGTGAACAGTGGAGAAGCCAGCCCATGATTGGCAACCGTGCATGCGGAAATTTATTGGCAAGCTCAGCAGTTCTCTTCAGTGGTTCACATTTCACTAAGGTTCAAGAATTCTTCAAGATATTTGGTATTGCATTCATTTCTGAATCCATTCATTATATCTATCAAAAGAAATTTCTTTTTCCAGTAATCAGTCATCACTACACACAGCAAAGACGTCTCATGATTGAGAGCTTGAAGGACAAAGTTCTATGCCTTGCCGGAGACGGCCAATGTGATAGCCCTGGTTTCAGTGCAAAGTATTGCACTTATTCAATTTTAGAGGAGAGTACTCAGAAAATCATTGAGTGCAACACTATTCAAGTAAGTGAAACTACTTCCTCAGTTGCAATGGAAGCAAGGGCATTCACACGTTGCATGGATCACATTTTGAATGAAAATCTGATTGTACAAATACTTGTAACGGACAGACATGTTAGCATAAGAAAATTAATGCGTGAAAAATATAAAAATATTAATCATCAGTTTGACATCTGGCACTACTGCAAGAGCATGCGTTCGAAACTGTCAGCAATATGCAGACAATCCCTGTACAAGGAGTTGGTACCCTGGCAGAAATCAATAATCAATCACATGTGGGCAGCATGTTCATCCTGTGAAGGAAGTACTCAATTATTAATGGAGAAATGGCAGTCGGTCCTTTATCATATCTCAGATATTCACCAGTGGGACTCCGCAACACATTTCAAGAAGTGTGATCATGGAGAATATATTGTCAATGCACAAAGAAAAAAAAAATGGCTCAAACCCGGTGGAGTTGCATATGCCAAACTGCGTTGTTATGTGAAGGATGATAAATTATTGAAAGACTTCCCACATTTGGTTGAATTTGGTCACACAGGCTCACTTGAAGTTTTTCACAGCTTTGTGTTGAAATATCGTCCAAAAAGGGTGCACTTCGCAATGGACGGCATGGTTGCCAGGACACAATTGGCTGTGCTTGCACACAATGCCAATGTGGACAGAAAGCAAGCCAAAATCCAGAAATCCATGGAGGGAAGTGGCCAAATTGGAGATTTTCGTTTCAAACATTTCTTTTCAAAAAGAAACAAAGCTTGGCAAAGTAAAAAAATATTTGAGAAAACGACTATTGATCATATTTTTCCAATGGTGGAAGACGTACTAAAACTGGCTTTGGATAACTTTGAAATAAATTGGGAGTCCCAGAGATGTCTATTACCCTCTAACATATCGTCAACTCCTCGTCCATCCACCATTGAATTAGTAACGAAACACGTTTCTCGTTTTCAACAAGCAAGACAATAGTTCTTCTTTAGAATTCTGTTAATCTCTTGTTCAGAACTATTTAAAAATGATAATTTTACATTTTGAAATAGACTATAAATTGTATTTAATCGATGAACTAATATTTTCGATATAATTGAAACTGTAGTGATTGTGTGTTTGACGAGTTTTGAATTTCCTGTCGACGAAATACACTATTGAGATTAAAAAAAATTGAAAAACAACGTTTGTACTTGTCATTACTAAAAAATTAATAAATGTAGACATGTCCTTAGGCAATCAGTGACTAAACATCTTACTAATTGTCATAAAGCTACCTATTCCACATCATTAGCAAAATGGAAATGTGGATGTGCCTTCTCAGCTATTTTATTCTGTGTTGTCCTTGCTCCGTAGCACGCTGCACTGTCCTTTTATTTATTAATTCATTATAGGGATGAAATCAAGGGAGGAGCAGAGACTGGGGCAGGAGGGAACATAATATTTCCTGTATTGAAATCATGGCACTATAACAACTTTGTTTTGAGGAAGTTGTATGTGTGCCTGCATAAGTCTATTCTATTGTTCGCAATATTGAATAAGATAATTATTAGAAAAATTAGAAACAGAAACATGTGATTAGAGGTCAGATCCAATGGATAATATTAAAAAGTTTGTAATTTATTTTGTTTGGATTTAGATAAATGTTAATTTAGGAAAAGTAGAATCCATACTAAATGTATTGTTGTAGCGTAATACACCAACTGTAACACATAACATGGTAATAATTCAAAAACAAATTAGACGTTGTGTTTCATTGGATTATGTCATTGGGATATGTCCAATGGACTATGAATTACATGCACCGAATGTAAAATCCGTGTTCGGATGCAAACATTGATTCAAAGTGATGCTTTGTATCAAATTCATTTATTTCATTTGTTTGTTGGATAATAACTCAATTAGATATACATTATTAAATTATTTAACCAAAAAAAATTTTGAAAATAGAAAATAAGAATGGTGAACGGTTTGCAAATGAATGAAACTAGATGCAGCTTGCAATCCACAAAGTGTAGATCCATGGTGTCCATTAGACGAGATCTACAGCGATGGGGTCTTCGTCAGCATAACGAAACCCCATGTAAGAGTTGTCAGGAGCAGGGAAGTGAGGCCTAATCCAGTTCACAGCACAGGAAGGAATAGGACGACGCCTTTTTGGTCCCAGGTATCCATATACCCACATAGTAAATGATCGATAGGCGGTCTTGCGATAATCACTAATAAATGTTTGATAGTAAAAATAAAATTAGTACACTTCGAAATAAGGATTTCACAATGTTCTCTAAAAAAAAATCAAATGTGATTCCAAATACAAGATTTCATTTCAGAAACATACATTTTCTAACCGCAGCGTGAGCTTAGTAAATTTGTCATTTTTTCACATTTACCACAAGTTTTGGAAAAATATTTGACCCTGAAATAATATGCATTATTTCTCATTTGATATGACATGTTTTAATTGTCATGTACTACAATTTAGTTATAAATTATTTAGAGACTTAGGTGATCTCAACATTCTCCCTCTATGATCTAAATCAGGCGTCCTTGAACCTTTCATACAGGGGGCCAGTTCAATGTCCCGCGGTCATGGTTGTGGGACTAAATAATGTTCAAATATTTTTTTTGATATTCCGATACATAATGAAAGCGACACATAAATCTATACAGTTACACAGACACATACATACATACATACAAACCGACAAACACAAGCCTAAGGACATACTTAGACACAAACACATAAAGGCACATACACAAACACATACATACAGACACATACGGACAGACATACAGATACATACACACACAGAGACATACATACATACATACATACATACTGACAAACTAAGATACATACACATACATACGACACACAGACATACTGGCATACACACAGACCGACATACATACATACACAAAGACAGACATGCTGACATACATACATACACAGACAGACAGACATACATAAATACATACATACACACAGTCAAACATGCTGACATACATAATGACATCCATAAACACAGACAGACATGCTGACACACATACATAGCTTATTTTTCTAAAGTTGATTTTGAAGGGGGATGGCTGGGGGTGATGGGAGTTGGCGTGGCTCTTCCCTCCTTGCAGCCTGTCTGTGTCCCTCTTCCCTCCGTTTGCATAGTGAGCTTTGAGAAACTGATGGCAACTTCCTCCAAGCATTACTTTTCAACTGTCAATCATTTAAAGTGCACAGTGGCACAATTTCACGACCGCCGGGCTGACCGGGCCACCAAAGATATAGAGCACATCGGGTGACCATCAATGCTGTGGACGGGTTTAGGACCATGGCAGACGGTACTCGGCACGCATGTCCTTAGTTTGAGGACCCCTGATCTAAATCTTTGATACTACAAACATCTTTACTGTTACAGCTTCTGTCAAATATGAAATATTTAGATAGTCATGAAGTATCTACTCTCATAAATTAACAAAATTTCTATTTTTGTAACTAGCTCTGTGACAGTCAGTTACTAGTTTATACTATTTGGTGTTTGTATTAGGGATCGACCGATTATCGGATCGACCGATATTATCGGCCGATATTCACAGTTTCCTAAATTATCGGTATCGGCATCTAACCTTGCCGATAATGCGTCCAGCGGGTGCGCCCCCGTCTCGCTGCTCCGCACGGCAAAACAAGAAGTGCGCACGAATCGCGGGAGAGGAGCTGAAGTCCCGGCCGCCCTGAAGTAGTGCTCTCTGGAGGAGTGGCTTCAGTCAGTGCCGTGTGCCAGCCGAGTTGTCTGCTCTGCCGCTTGTGTGTCACTGCCAGCCCAGTTGGATCGCTTTATTTGCCACCTTTTCTGGTCTACTAAAAAGGTAATTTTCTTTTATGATTTATATCTATGATTTTTATGTAATACTATGAATATTGTTTATTTAGAGGTTACTAAGTGAGGTGGGGGAGGGGTGGTTGTGGTCGGATGCCGGATGGCACATGGTGGCACACTAAGTTACTATATTGGCATTTTGGCATCTTAAATTATAATTAATCCCTTGGTTGGAACTGGAAGTTTAAGTCAGGGGGAGGGGGGATGATGGTGGAAATTGGCATTTGGCATTAGTATAACTATATTATAAATGTAAATTATAAATTGACTACCAACTAATATTATTAATATTAATATTATTAATTTATAATTTACATTTATAATATAGTTATACTAGTGCAAATTTTGCCAAATGCCATTTTTTGTCACTAATAAAGCAATTAGTTGGTTGTCAGTGAGGGGGGAGGGGAGGTTGGTGGTGATGGTGGTGGTAATTGGCATTTGGCACTAGTATATTATAAATGTAAATTATAAATTAACAAAGCCTTTTGTTGGTAGTCAGTGAGGTGGGGGGAGGGGAGGTGATGGTGGTGGAAATTGACATTTGGAAAAATTGGCACTAGTATATTATAAATTAATAAATCCCCTTAGTTGGTAGTCAGTGAGGTGGGGGGAGGGGGTGGTGGTGGATATTGGCATTTGGCAGTGGCACTAGCTTAAATTATAATAAATAAGCAAGCAGCCCTTGGTAGTCAGTCAGGGGGGGAGGGGTGGTGGTGCTGCTGGATAATATGGCACTATAGTATATATTATAATAAAGCTCTGGGTGTTGTTTGCATTAGATTTATATACACACACATACTATACAAACACACACTGCATTATACACACACACACACACTATACAAACACACACTGCATTATATACACACACACTATACAAACACACACTGCATTATATACACACACACTATACAAACACACACACTGCATTATATACACACACACTATACAAACACACACACTGCATCCACTACACACACATACACAGCTCCCCTGTCTAAACACACTGCATCCACTACACGTGGCATGTCTATTTTGTGCATTTACCTTTAGAAATAGTTTTTTATTTTCCAAAATGGTAAATGTACAGAATATCGGCAAATTATATCGGCTATCGGCCTGAAAGTTCACAGAATATCGGTATCGGTATCGGCTCTAAAAAATCAATATCGGTCGATCCCTAGTTTGTATATATCATTAGCCCCTGTATATCTTTACACTATCCCCTGTATCCCTTGCATTTCATTTTCCATTTCCTTTTTTAATTATATCAATTAAATGTTTCATTTCATTTTTTTGATTTTTTGATCCTCCAATTTTTTTTAAGACAAATTAAAGGGAAACTCCAGTGCCAGGAAAACAAACCATTTTCCGGGCACTGGAGGGTCCCTCTCCCTCCCACACACCAATTCCCGGTTACTGAAGGGGTGAAAACACCGTCAGTCACTTACCTGAGGCAGCGGTGATGTCCCTCGCCGAAAAATAATTGCAATGCTTTCCTATGGGGATTTGAGCGACGCTGGAGGTCCTCACACAGCATGAGGACGTCCAGCGATGCTCTAGCACAGGTTTCATGTGCTATAGGGCAGGAAGTTCCCTCTAGTGCCTGTCTAATAGACAACCACTAGAGGTGAAGTTAACCCTGCAAGATAATCCTTGCAGTTTTTAAAAAATGCAATAATTACACTTGCACGGTTCGGAGTAGTGGGAGTTGGCACACAGACCACTCAAATGAGCAGAAGTGGTCTGTGTGCCTGGAGTGTGCCTTTAAATATTATTTCCCTTTACATTGATCGTTTGGCAATATTATAAGTCTTTAAATCATTGTTTGTCAATAGAAGCCTCACCTTTCCTGCATTTGCTCCTGAGACCTGAATCGTGCAGAACGGACATAGCTTAGATCGTATCTGTACAGGGACAGCACGTGTGTCCGTGACGAGAGTTGATCTCTTAGATATTCCAGATCACAAACGCAAGACTGATCCTCGTGCAGCATATCAACTATGTTTGGGATCTCCCGGCAGCATATACTTTCCTCTTCACTTGTCATAGCCATACATTTCCCACATTGACACCATTCTGTCGATCCAGCACTTGAATTTGAAGTGTCCGAAGAACTGTCTTCAGTGATGGTATCATCAGAGGGATCCCAGGCCATGCTATTCAGCACCTCTGCACTAGGCTTCCTCTGATGGCGTGCCTTGTAAAATTCTTCAATCTAGACCATAATATATTATGATTTTAAAAAATTTTTAGTGTTAATAATTATCCTGTTTTAAGAGCCTTTAATCCTAAATTGGAAAGATAACTTACACAATAAATTAGTTTATTTATTTTAGGAATACACCGTTTGGCTAATTCACGCAAAACTCATGCCAATGACATAAATGTTTGCAAAACATAATATTGTTTTACAAATACAGTTAGACACCACTACTGCACCAGGATTTAGTGCAAAATACATTACTATTAAATTAGTCAATACTAAAATTATTCTCTTGAATTTCAAGCCTATAACTAATTATTCGTTTTTAATAGATTACCTTCTTTTGAAGTTCTGCACCATTTTCATTATCCATTTCTGAAGAATGTCCACTTGCCATTTTATCCCTATTTTATGATATATTAGGGTATATTAGATTGACAATTTGAAAAGCAATTTGTTTTTTAAAGTAAACATTGTCTTTTTTTTTATGGTGATGCAAGTCAATTGCTGGAATTGGTCAAGGTGTGAAGAGTTGTGAGTTCCACTAACGCTGTGTTCAACAGTGTCACGATTTTTTTAACATATTATTTCAAAGCTTTGAAAGAGGAAGGTAAGACAATGTTTTGAATGTAGCCAATAATATGCCGGGTGAACCAGTGTTCCTGCAGCTCATGCATGTCTAGACAGTGAATGCGCTGGCCATGCATGATGGTGTAGAGCACTACTACACCTGAGATAAATGAAGGTAGAGAGCTTGAGGAAAAGAGGACATCAAGTCATCCCCCTTTACGATATCTATAGAGACAGTTAGTATAGATCTATATACATACACTAATCTGTCTCTCTTTCTCTCTATAGAGGGAGATATAGAGAGCGAGTCACTTGTGTAAAGCAAGCATGTCAAGCTAAAAATCTTTATTGGGCAACAGAAACAATGTTGAAGTCTGAGTGCACGACCAAATTAATTTAAACAAAATATATCTTGCTCAAAATGTATGTTGATTTGGTAACTTACAGTGTTGGGTAAACCTCAACATCCCCCTCTACTAAACCAAATCACCCCCCTCAACCACAAGGTGCTAAATCTGATCCTCCCACAAACACACAAACACACACATATTCCATGACAGACACACACATACAGACACACTGACACACACATACTCACAAACACACACTGACGGACATAAATTCACTCACAGAGACACACACTTGATGACAGACACACACACACTCACTGACAGACACACATACAATGACAGACACATACATCAATCTGCTCCGCAATGATCCCTCGCGCGGTTTAGTGGTGCCGGAATGTCAGGTCATATTCCTGCTCCCGGTTTCACTTCAGACGCGCTAGGAAGTTGTGAGGAGCATGAACACTGAGCTCCCTCACTGGACCCCCTCCCCGTCAAATTCAACTTTAGCAGAGAAGTCACATGCGATATAGGGAAAGCAGGTGCCTACTGTGCTATAACAGCAGCATGTACTTGTGGCTCTCCAGTCCGATTGTGGCACGCGGGCCAGAATTTGAACACGCTTGGTGTTGAGGGATAAAGAGAGGTGTAGAGCGAGAGAGGTGTAGAGAGTGAGCGTTGTGGAGAGGGAGTTTGAGAGGTCTATGGAGAGGCATTTGGGTATACATACATATAAATATTTACATACAGAACTTGGTCTCTCTATCTCTCTCTCTCTCGACACATGTCTGTGTGTGTTTGTGTGTGTGTGTGTGTGTGTATATATAGATATAGATATATATATATATATATATATATATATATATATATATTCTGTTCTGCTCTGTATATGTCATTTTATCCTGCGGAAGGTCCCTGTGTGGACCGAAACGTCGATTTTGCTACCACTTATGGAATAAATTTATACTTTTTCTACACCAGACCGTGAGTGCAGCCCAGTTACTGCTGTTATATATATATATATAGATATAGATATAGCTAGATATATATGTGTGTATATATATATATTCTGTTCCCTGCACAGACACTTTCAATCATATAAGTGCCTGGTGCATAACAGCCATAGCCAAAAAATAACACAAAAGAATATTTAACAAAAGCTTGCGCACTCACGGTCTTTTGTAAAACTTCTCTCTTTCTTTATTCCATAATTTCGTTAAAAGATCAACGTTTCAGCCATCGTCCGTGGCTTTCATCAGGATCAAATACAACAATAATACATATACTAAGTAATGCTCTTATATAGCTAAACGAACTAATTAAATAATCATAAATCCAATCACCACCTGTACCGCTACTTTCTGTCGTCCCTCTGCCATCGGCCGATGGCAGAGGGACACCGGAAAGTAGCGGTACAGGTGGTGAGTGGTTTGATGATTATTTAATTAGCTAGTTTGCTATATAAGAGCATTAGTTAGTATATGTATTATTGTTGTATTTGATCCTGATGAAAGCCACGGACGATGGCTGAAATGTTGATCTTTTAACGAATTTATGGAATAAAGAAAGAGAACTTTTTTAAAAGACCGTGAGTGCAAGCCTTTGTTCAATATATTTTTGTATGTGTATGTGTATATATATATATATATATATATATATATATATATATATATATATATATATATATATATATACACACACCCACACAACAGTCTCTATCTCACACTCTCTCTAGGGAAACGTGTATGTGTATGTATGTATCTATATATATATATATGTATGTATGTATGTAATATGTATTTCGACACATATTTATATATGGGATAAACAATCAACTCCATGTATCAATAGACACACACACACACGCATACATACAAGTTTATCTCCATAAATATCTATATGTCAATGGAGCGAGTGTTTTAATAAAAAAAATAATAATAATATATATATACATATATATATATATATATATATATATATATATATATATATATATATATATATATATATATATATATATATATATGTGTGTGTGTGTGTATATCTCTATTGATAAATGGTGTTATTCTTTTCTAAATATAAATATATGTCTAAATACATTTTTAGTTATATATAGAACTATAAATGTATTTAGACATACATTTATATTTCGGATTAAAGTCACACCATTTATCAATTGAGATATACATATATATATGTATTGGGCAAAATACATTGCTAAATATGGATATATATATATAAAAGTATAAATGTATTTAGACATATATCTACCAAACAAGTCTCTCCATATATCAATAGAGACACATACATATATATACACACACACACACACACACAACTGTCTATATATATATATATATATATATATATATATATAGTGATATATGTAAATTGAGAGAGTCCGTTTCATAAATATATATGTCTCACTCTCTCTCTCTCTCTCTCTCTCTCTCTCTCTCTCTGAGCGAGACATTTTTCTTACACATATATAAATATATGTCTACATACATTTATATATATATATATATATATATATACATATATGACTAAATACATTTATATATCTAAATAAATTTTATATATATATATATATATATATAAAATCCATGTATTTTGTATATATATATATATATATATATATATATATATATACTTACGATTTTGGTATATATATATGTATATAACTGAATACATGGATTTTTTTTAATATCTATAAATGTATTTAGTGACATGTAAATGTATTTAGAGATATATATATATATATATATATATATATATATATATATATATATAAATTTAATTAGTGACATATACGTAAATGTATATATGCATTTAGACATATATTTATCTACTAAACAAGTCTCTACATATATCAATATAGAGACACACACATATATATGTGTGTGTTTCTATATTGATATATGTAGAGACTGGTTTATTAGATAAATATATGTCTAAATGCATTATAAGATTTCTTAACATATTTAGGTATGATATTAATTAATATAATTGTAATATTTACTTTTTTTAATAGCTGCTCACTGAGCTGTGGGGACGTGAGGGCTTGGTGACACTCTGCATGGGAAGTATATTTTCTCTGGTTGGGGGAGGGATTACAGGATGGGAGTGAGATGCAAGCTGAGATGTTACTCAGCTTGTCTCTCGGGGACGCGCACACCACGCTCATGCGCGGTGTGCTTTTAACGCTTCACAAGGGGATTCAATGAATCTCTGCGTGAAGCGTGCGAGGGGCGGAGCGCTGCGTTAGATGCGCATGCGCTCTTGCTTCCCAATGATTCCCAATGAGTGAGCTCATTGGCGGAGGGAAGGAGGGTGAGTCAGCTGATCGGATGACGCGGAAGGGGGTGTAGACGACGGAGGATGGATGTGTGACGCGGCGCTGGAATTAAGGTAAGAATTATTATATTTATTGAAGTTTATATATCTTGCAAGGGGGGTTACAGAGATGCAGGGGATGGGTAGAATTTATTTTGGGAGGAAAATAAACTGTATTTTCGGTGAGTACAGTTTCCCTTTAAGCTCACTGGATAGACCCCAAGTTTCAGTTCGATTCGAATTGGTGGGATATTGCGAGCAAGTCCTGGTGGCTTGTTCTCTGCCCACACTCCTGGTATATTGAACAAGGATTCATCACTCTTAGGGTTTTGGCTAGTCAACGCTGTATAAAGTCGCCACTCTTCTTCCTTTGGTACAGATATTGTCATTATACCTGAAGGTCCATTGAACTTTAACCCCTTAAGGACACATGACATGTCTGACATGTCCTGATTCCCTTTTATTCCAGAAGTTTGGTCCTTAAGGGGTTAAAGATGTTGTTCCATTAGGTAGAAACGTTATCTGCGCTTGTAGTTTTGACAACAAATCACGTCCTAGCAATTGGACTGGACATTCAGGCATATAAAGGAATTGATGTTTCACTACGTGGCCTCCCAATGTACAGAGTCGACTTTTAAGAACCGGTTTAGCAGCACTCCTTCCAGTTGCTCCTATTACGGTGATGGTTCTTCCAGATGGAGGAGCAACTAGGTCAGTCACCACCGAATGTTCAGCACCAGTATCGATCATGAACGCACTCCTTTTTCCCCCTATTGATACATTGACCATAGGCTCCGCTCGGCCAAGGGGGATGGAGCCCGGTCGGTATCAATAGTCCTCCATAACCGTGTCAGCCAATCCTACAAAGTCCCTATCTTCTCTATCGCGGGATCTCTGCGCTGCTGGATAGTACCTATCTTCTCTAACATTTACTCTATTGCTACCATTATTCCCTCCAGGACCTCCTCTACCTCTCGCTCTGCCTCTATAATTACCATATCCTGCCCTAGGTCTGTCTCTCTCATACTGTTCCCTTCGCGGACACTCACTTCTCCAATGCCCTTCTTCCCTACAGTACGCGCACTGATTCCTACTCAGGGGTTCCCCATTCCACTTACTCTTGCCTTTATCTGCTCCCCTATACACCTCCTTTTCCCTTCTATCTACACCTGCGATCGCTACCGCTAGCATATCTGCCTTTCTACTCATCTTGCGCTCTACCTCTTTCTTTGTCTCTGTTTCCCTGTTCATATATACTTTACTTGCTGCCTCCATTAGTTGGTTTATGGACATCCCTACAAACCCTTTTAACTTCTGTAGCTTGCGCTTTATATCTCTGCAGGCTTGGCTGACAAAGGCAGAGTTAACCATCCGGGAATTCTCAGGAGCCTCCGGATTAAAGGGGGTATACAAACGGTATGCCTCCAATAATCGGTCATAAAAGACACTGGGCGTTTCATCACATTTCTGTAATACCTCAGCCGTCTTAGACATGTTAATCGCCTTCTTTCCTCCAGCTTTCATGCCAGCAATAATAGCGTCTCTGTAAGCTTTTAAATGGACCATGTCTGCGCCATTGACATTCCAATTTGGATCGGTATTTGGATAATGGGCTGTGGCCCATGCTGCTGGGTTGGCCTGATTCTGTGTACGGGCCTCTTCTTCCAGCGCTTTAATTGCCGCTTGATTTATCCTAGTCCTTTCTTCGTTATTAAACAATGTCATTAATAATTGCTGGCAATCAGCCCAAGTGGGATTGTGTGTCTGGACTATTGAGGTAAACAAATCCGTCATGGCTTGAGGCTTTTCAGTGTAAGAGGAGTTATGGGTCTTCCAATTAAAGAGATCGGTGGTTGTGAAAGGGACATACAGGGAGTGCAGAATTATTAGGCAAATGAGTATTTTGACCACATCATCCTCTTTATGCATGTTGTCTTTCTCAAAGCTGTATAGGCTCGAAAGCCTACTACCAATTAAGCATATTAGGTGATGTGCATCTCTGTAATGAGAAGGGGTGTGGTCTAATTACATCAACACCCTATATCAGGTGTGCATAATTATTAGGCAACTTCCTTTCCTTTGGCAAAATGGGTCAAAAGAAGGACTTGACAGGCTCAGATCTTGCAGAGGGATGCAGCACTCTTAAAATTGCAAAGCTTCTGAAGCGTGATTATCGAACAATCAAGCGTTTCATTCAAAATAGTCAACAGGGTCGCAAGAAGCGTGTGGAGAAACCAAGGCGCAAAATAACTGCCCATGAACTGAGAAAAGTCAAGCGTGCAGCTGCCAAGATGCCACTTGCCACCAGTTTGCCCATATTTCAGAGCTGCAACATCACTGGAGTGCCCAAAAGCACAAGGTGTGCAATACTCAGAGACATGGCCAAGGTAAGAAAGGCTGAAAGACGACCACCACTGAACAAGACACACAAGCTGAAACGTCAAGACTGGGCCAAGAAATATCTCAAGACTGATTTTTCTAAGGTTTTATGGACTGATTAAATGAGAGTGAGTCTTGATGGGCCAGATGGATGGGCCCGTGGCTGGATTGGTAAAGGGCAGAGAGCTCCAGTCCGACTCAGACGCCAGCAAGGTGGAGGTGGAGTACTGGTTTGGGCTGGTATCATTAAAGATGAGCTTGTGGGGCCTTTTCAGGTTGAGGATGGAGTCAAGCTCAACTCCCAGTCCTACTGCCAGTTTCTGGAAGACACCTTCTTCAAGCAGTGGTACAGGAAGAAGTCTGCATCCTTCAAGAAAAACATGATTTTCATGCAGGACAATGCTCCATCACACGCGTCCAAGTACTCCACAGCGTGGCTGGCAAGAAAGGGTATAAAAGAAGAAAATCTAATGACATGGCCTCCTTGTTCACCTGATCTGAACCCCATTGAGAACCTGTGGTCCATCATCAAATGTTAGATTTACAAGGAGGGAAAACAGTACTCCTCTCTGAACAGTGTCTGGGAGGCTGTGGTTGCTGCTGCACGCAATGTTGATGGTGAACAGATCAAAACACTGACAGAATCCATGGATGGCAGGCTTTTGAGTGTCCTTGCAAAGAAAGGTGGCTATATTGGTCACTGATTTGTTTTTGTTATGTTTTTGAATGTCAGAAATGTATATTTGTGAATGTTGAGATGTTATATTGGTTTCACTGGTAAAAATAAATAATTGAAATGGGTATATATTTGTTTTTTGTTAAGTTGCCTAATAATTATGCACAGTAATAGTCACCTGCACACACAGATATCCCCCTAAAATAGCTATAACTAAAAACTACTTCCAAAAATATTCAGCTTTGATATTAATGAGTTTTTTGGGTTCATTGAGAACATGGTTGTTGTTCAATAATAAAATTAATCCTCAAAAATACAACTTGCCTAATAATTCTGCACTCCCTGTAGACGAAGACTGGATCAGCATATTGTATCTGGCCGTCATCGTTAATGTGTGTCGGGCCAGGAGTCAATCGAAGAGGCATTTGATAATGTCGGGGTTGGAGGGTACCGGTCAGTTGTCGGGTTAGTATGGGGCTTCGTAGAGATGCGTCCGTTAGGGGTTCCGGTCGAGGGGTAGTAAGACAAGCGGATGGGGAAGCTTTACTAAGGCGAAGGTTGGTGAGTAGAATATTCCGGGCCGGGCTAGGAAGAGCCTGACCGGAAACTAGATATGGCGCCAAATCTGGGTATGTGGAGTTAACGGAGGTAGGTACCGGAAGGGGAGGGTTTGAAACAAGGGGGCTTGACTCTGAGCTAGAGGAGGGAGTAGGTGGGGACAACGGGGCAAGGGGAGGAGCATTTCCAACAGCACCTCCTCTTCCTCTTCCGGTCGAGGAGGAGTAAGGGGGCGGAATGGGGATCTCAGACTCAGGAGGCGTGTCCAAAATGGGCGTAATTACGGCCTTAGTGGACAAGCGAGTCCTGGCCACCATGAGGCGACATTGTTCCTCGTGGCATACTCGGATCCATTTTGGTGAGTCATTTACGGCCTGCCTCCAACAATCAATATATGGAAACTGGCCGTAAAGTTCAGGCCTACCTGATACAGCCACGTGTACACGCTGTACCAGATTAGGATCCAAACTGCCACGTGGTGGCCATGCGGCAACCAAAGTAGGCCATTCCCTACTACACAATGTAATCAGGCGTGCTGGAGACATCTTTACCCCAAAATCACATACTGTATATCCCTTTTTAAAGTTTTTAATCATACATCCTAAGGGATCCAAAATCGTCGAATCTGACTGTGGCGAAACCGACCTCGCCACGTGTCCTTGGAGGGGGCTGATTGCCCGCCTCTTGCCTTTGGACTATGGACCAGACTTTATGGGAATGTGATACCCCAGATAGCCATACCATGGAGCCTATTCATATAATGAAAGACTATGGGAAAGACTTTAGCTCCATGGCAATTGTACTGTGTGAGTAGGATCTGCGCGCTATTCGGTAGTTTTGTGCGCGCAGATCCCAGGTATCTGGGGATAGGTGAAATGTCTGTGTGTTATGTGTAAATGTGACTTTATGTATTTTAAAGTGTTTTATGTTGTTTTGCAACCATGTGGTTAATGGAGTCTGCCTTTAGTCCTGGGTAATTGGATTACTTCTCCAATTAACTCCAGGGCAGAAGGGAGGAAACCAGGGTGCATTGTGGGGATGTTTTTCTGCCAGAAAGGAACAAAAGATACTTTTAGTAACTTTTGAACCCCTGGTCGGATTCATGCCATTTTTTAATATGTTGTTCCCCTGAATGGATTGATTGTGGATATGTATTTTTATGTGAATGTGATGTATGGTTTTAAAGTTATGAAAGTTGTGTAAAAGTATATTTTACACTGTATGCATAATGGGATTATGTGTCACACTAAGGAGAGGGGATGTGTGGGAGGTAACATCTATGTCATTGGTTCTTTTATGCCTCCCCCTGGGTGTGGCCTGTATGTGTGAGTTGGAAATAAAAGCCAGGCTGGATGAGCCAGTCCAGAGTTCCTGTTTTAACCTCAAAGTGATGTGTCGTCTCATTGTTCCAGTTGACTGCTAGGGGTACAAGCCTATTCGTATGGTTCCTATTCAATGGTCTACAGCATTCATACGCTTGGGAGAATTTAAAGGTTTCTTGGATTCGGTGATTATGGTGTCTGCCAGAGTGCTTGGAGCCCTCAGGAAGCACTAGGAGCATCCATTAACGGAGGTACTCAGTCGGGGTGCCAGGCGATCCGTTACACTGACGCGCCCATACTTAACAATGGAGCGTCGTTTCCAACAGAAACTATAAAAACACTCTACCAATGGTCACACCCGTTCCCTCGGCAACAGCACCACGTGGTACAGTTACTAAGTGAAACGCACACAACAAAACACTCAGGGAATTCCCGTACACACACAGCTGTTACACCAGTCACTAAGTAACTAATACTGTGCCCTTTCGCGAAACTATACGGTCACCTACGCTATAATTCCTTATATCTAAATTACCCGTCTATAACATACCCCAGTAACATCGTCTTTACAAACAGTAGTTATAGTACGGTTAGCATAGGTTAGAATACAAGTTAAAGTCACAGTACAATTAGTAGTGATCATGGTGTTAAAACATGCAACATAGACTACAATTATTAGTACTTATTTACAGTATCAGTAATTATACATGGTTATGTTACCGTGCGCTATAATACAGTTACACACTATTCACACTCTCCTAGACGGCAGAGCTCACGCTATCTAGCAAGATATACACGCTACTACAACAATCTTTAACACATTTACAATTCCCAACTAATTTATTGGCCAGTACCTTGATGGACTACCTAAAACTATCTACATACGTTTTGGTTAGCCACACTGCCCAAGCACCATATATAGCAAACTAGAGGGCGGAATTTACAACAGCACCCTTTTAGTCTATTTACTCTATCAAAAATCTAGTGGGTTCCAAATTTACACGCCTTCCCACTTAGCCAAGATAGGTTGAGATCTAGCGGACCGAATTTACACAGACGCCGCTTAGTCTCCCGGTCCCTCCGACCTAGCGAACAAAATATACACCCTAGAATGCTAGTCTAGACAAGACACCGGTGTCCGGCTAGGGCTATTTACACCAGAACCCCGCCTGACTCCAAACCAAAATTAAACAGGCTGACTACAGGGCGTTTAATTGAGCGGTGCGCCTTCGCTCCTTCGCTCCACTGGAGGGGGCAGATTCCAAATAACCCCTTATGGGCCTACCGCACAATCGGTATCCAATACCCCTAGTGGGTCCGCCGTCTAAAACAGCGGTCGTCTTACCTCCTCGTTCCTGAACCTGAGTTCACACTCATCGACGGGGACACCCCAGCACTTACTACGTAGAGGCCGATGATCTCTTGGACAACAGACCAGTGGCGCTGAGACGAAGGGAGGTCCACGCAGAAGTTCAGGGGTGCAGCCGTAGAGAACGTGGGCAAAGATAGACCGTCTCACGCCTCTGCTTCTCAGCTATCGTTGAACGATGAGCTTCCCGGCCAATGCACCAAATGATACCGGAGAAACTGACGGAAGCCAAGCACAGAGAGATGGACACCGGTTTCTTCAGGAAGGAAGAGATTCTTTATTCGATTCACCGAACGGGACTCAGAGGGACTAATGTCACCAAAATACAACAAGATCTGAGCCCCAGACAATAGTGTAGGTTCCTTATATAGGCATGTAACTCCTCCCATAATAAGCTCCACCCACACATACTCTTACCCAATCAATCGAACAATAACTAACTTCCGGTTTGACCGCATGGCTTGTCCAGCACAATGGAGGAGGGGAATACTACATCCGGTATTTTCGCACATGCTCCGTACACTACTGATCGTATCTTTGCCACGTGCAACCAACCGACCGATACACCAGTATATGCACGTACACATGCCATGTGGTAATCTCGGCCTACTAAATTTATTTTTACCGAGATTCCACCACAGAACTGGATCTTTAAAATGATAAAAAAAAATCAGCCAGGATAAAACAGCAACAAATAAAAGTAAGTGTGCAAATTACTTTTATTGGATTCTTATAAAAACACAACGCGTTTCGCCAAAAACAGGCTTTATCAAGTGTAAACAACTGATCCTGGCTATTCACCTTGTCTAGGCAAGTAAAATGGCATAAAATTTGAAGATTGGCGCCAAAATGAAGTCATTTCCGCATGACTGTGGTCACATGATTTTTAAAAAAAATATTTACATTTTAATTTATTTTATTTTATACACATTAAAACAATAGAACAAGTAAAACAGTAGATAATGCTTGTTTTCCAATATATTATATATAGGGACATTTGAATCCCATGCAGAACCTTTATTCAACTGAGGAAAAGTGACATATGGTAAAGTAAAAGTAAGCATTTAAGCTTTGAACTTGAGGGTGAAAGTTCGCGAGGTTGCGGCCATTTTTAACCGTGGGTGTTTTAGAGTGACAGGAGGTGTGCGGAGCCGGCAGATTGCAGAGCAGGGTGGGGAGTGTAGTTATGATCGCGTCCGTTTGCAGGACGTGGTCAGAGGGAAGAGGGGGAGGTCCTAAGCGTCTGAAAGTAGGAAGGAGTGATTGTAATCACTCTTCTCGTAGTAACAAGAAGGAAAATAGATGCAGGGAAGTGGGATGAATACGTAGGCGGCCATATTATAGTTTAGTGATGGGGATAGGGGCAGGGTGAAATAGTGAAACATATATAAACTTACAAACTTCATATGAAAATAAAAATAAATGGATTAAGCCATAGGAGCTAATGAAATGAGAAATAAATAAAATAATAATAATAAAAGTACACTATTATGAGGAGAAAAAAAAGGGGGAATAATAATATGATATAGCATACCAGTATAAATAATTATAAAAAATTAAAAAGGTCAAAGTCTGCATTTAGACCTTCAGGGGTTAATGTCTTCAAGTTAAAAACCCATTCCATTTCGGATTTTCCCAGAATATTATTTAGATCGCCACCCCTCCATGGGATATTACATATTTGGATAGGGGTGAATTTAAGAACATTAGGGTTTTTTTTGGTGATGTGTTAAAAAGTGCTTAGACACTGTATGATTCTCAAAAACGTTCCCGATGTTACGGCAATGCTCGGATATCCTAGTTCTTAAAAATCTGGACGTCATGCCCACATACTGGAGGCCACAAGGGAACTCCAGTAGATATATAACATTTTTAGTGCAGCATATGATAAAATGTTTAATATTGTAACTTATATTGGTAATATTAGATTTTAATTCAGTGGTCTTATTAGGGACTGACATTTGGGTAGTCTTGCAGACGATACATTTCCTGCACTTAAAAAAAACTTTAACATTAGACAGAGTGGATGGTGTTTTTTTTGTGAGTCTTAGTGAAATTTTTGGTTAAAAGAGTTTTAAAATAAGGAGTTTAAGGGAGCTATCGGTGCCTTTCCAGATAAAAAATAGGTCGTCGATATAACGAAAATAGGAGACCAGGTTAGCCCTCCAGTCATGATTTCCCCAAACTGCCTCTGCTTCTCAATCTGCCACGAATAAATTGGCATAGCTGGGGGCAAACCTGGTCCCATAGCCGTACCCCTTTTTTGGACATAAAAGGAATCCAAAAACCAGAAAAAATTATTATTTAAAATAATCTTAATGCCCTCTATAATAAAATTAATTTGGGATTGTGATATTCTTTTTTCTGCTTCGAGTATTTTTGTGACTGCTTCGCAACCTTTATCGTGAGGGATAATAGTGTAGAGGGATGTGAAGTCGCAAGTCACCAGAATGTAGTATTTCTTCCATATAAAATCATTAAAAAAAAGAGGAGAAGGGACTTTTAGATAAGATTTCATATTTTTTACAGAGGGTTGGAGTAAAATATCGATTTACTCTGATAAATTATATAAAATCGAGTTAATTCCTGAGACAATTGGGCGGCCTGGGGGATTGGTCTCATTTTTGTGGATTTTAGGCAGGAAATAAATAACTGGGATTTGGGGGTATGGTTTGTTCAGGTAATTAAATTCTTGTTTGTTGAGAATGTTAGAATTACTGCCTTTAAGTAGATAAATATAAAGGGTAGCTTGAATCTGAGAGCTAGGGTCTGTGGGTAATTTTTCATAAACATTGTCGTCACTTAGTTGTTTCTGGGCCTCTGCTATATACATTTCTTGGTATATACAGGTGATGGTAATGGTGTGAGGTAGGGGTGGGCGTGTGAGGTAGGGGTGGGGGTGTGAGGTAGGGGCAGGGGTGTGAGGGAGGGTGATGGTGAGAGGGGGGTGATGAAGAGGAGGTGATGGATAGGGGGGTGATAGAGGGTTGGTGGTAAGAGGGGGGTGATGAAGAGGAGGTGATGGATAGGGGGGTGAAAGAGGGTTGGTGGTAAGAGGGGGGTGATAGGTAGAGGGGGTGATGGTGAGAAGGGGTGATGTTGAGAGGGAGGGTGGTGGTGAAAGGAAAGGGGTGAGAGGGGGTGATGGTGAGAGGGAGAGGGGGGTTATGGAGAGAGGGAGAGGGTCCCCTCATGCCTCCCTAAATATAGTAAAATCCTACTTGTATTAAAGTCCACAGCTGCTTACTTTGTCCCTGTTTCCTTTTGACCTGACCACTGTCTGCTGACATCATCAAAAGTGGTAGCCTGATCCAATCACAATGCATCCACATAGGGTTGTCTGAGACTGACAAAGAGGCAGATCAGGGGCAGAGCCAGCACAATTCAAACACAGCCCTGGCCAATCAGCATCTCCTCATAGAGATGAATTGAATCAATGAATCTCTATGAGGAAAGTTCAGTGTCTGCATGCAGAGGGAGGAGACACTGAATGTTTGGATGCATTTTAGGCAGCCATGACCCAGGAAGGATCTCTAGCAGCCATCTGAGGAGTGGCCAGTGAAGTTATCACTAGGCTGTAATGTAAACACTGCATTTTCTCTGAAAATACATTGTTTACAGTAAAAGGCCTGAAGGTAATGATTCTACTCACCAGAACAAATCCAATAAGCTGTAGTTGTTCTAGTGACTATAGTGTCCCTTTAATATTTTCTGGAAGGTAGTTCCCTTTATATATAGTTCCAGACACTTGTAATGAATCTCTCCTAACCCCAGCACCCCCTTTTGAGCTTCCCCATACAGGGGGAATGCCACCTACCCATAATCCACCACTGTCTGATACCAGAATATATCTGGAGTTTTAGCCAACCTTAATGTTCCCATATTTATAATGACAATGCTGAGCATATCCCACAAAGTCAGCAGGTGTGTATTGTTCAGCACTTGGCTGTAGTTTCATTCAGTAAAAGTCAAACTGTTTCTTGAGCTACTTTGCCACTCGTGTAAATATAACAAATGTTCTCCCCATAAAATCTGGAAAATACGTCAGATGTCGGGGATAGTACTATAACCGGGGCAGCTTGTCGCTGCTTTTCTCTAAATATTGTAGATTTAAGAATCAGAAAAACAAAAGCAGAGAAAGAGTAGCTTCTCACAACGACATATCTGGAAGGTCACGGGTTATTATAATACATGAAGTGTCTGTTTAAATAAAAGTTTATGTACTGTGTAGTCTTTCTAACCTTGATTGAACCTTGATACTATCTGTCAACATTGTGATTTGACTAATGTCTTTGTTTTTCATTTTCAGAGTCTCCAAATTCTCAAGACTCTCTCCACACTGTCAGAGGGTCGTCAGCTAGTGATAGTTTCTCCACTGTTGACCTGAACTCTTCTACAAGTGACATCTCATTGGAAAGTACTGGTGGGTCATAGCTATAATAACTGTTGCTTTTTCATTTTACAATAAGGTGGATGTTTTAGCGACTGTAAGACAGGAAATCATAACTTATTGAACAGTTATTTCACATATTATGAATATGAGATTGTAGACTTTATTGAGCAACAGATCACCCACATTATATAGCGTGAAAACATGGATATTTAAATAAATAGTGCCAAGGAAGGCTGTGCCTTTGTTAGTTTTACAGAAATATAAATATGTCCCGTGCACATTTTACAATTAACTAAATACAGAGTATTAAAGGAATACTCCAGGCACTATAACAACCACAGCTATAGGATGTATGGAGCCAGGAGCGTCCTTGTACCATCCCATTGTAAGATGTAAAAAAATTTTTGTATGGTTTTTCTGCATCCTGTCAGGAACCTGCGGCCACATCCGCTGCATTCAATCTTCTCCAACCAGAGAAGTCGGATGTCCGTATAAAATAATGCATGACCATTGATGGACCATGTTCATTGGCCAGAGGGAGCTCAGCTGATGCTATCAGCCAATGAGCTCCATCCTACATTGTGGCAGATCTCTCTGCCTTTGGATTACTATTGTATCGTCTGTTTGTTCGGTGGCGGTGGCCATCTTGGACAGTCGAACGCCCAGCAGTGTTCATCAACAAACTCGTGGAACTAATTTCGGACACTACTTCCCTTGAACACCGCTGAAATCACTGACCCTTCGTCGTTCTGTTCAAGGTTCATACGAACGCTGTGCCGTTCGGTAAATTGACAATGCACGAACAGAACTACCCAGATAGCCATCCCATGGAGCTCATTCATTTCATCGAAAGCACCCTGTACAAGACTTTAGCTCCATGGTGATTGAACTACATGTATGGGATCTGAGCACTATTCAGTTATATTGAGCACTCAGATCTAAGCTATCTGGGGATACGTTGAATGTGGGGATTCTGTTCGGTATATTTAGAAATATATATTTTTATGTGTTTTTACTGTTCATATAAAATGGAGGATATTCCCTATCCCTGGAGGTAATTGTTACTTCTAGCACTTAACCCAATTATCTCCAGGATAGAGAGGAGGAGTTGTAATGTTCATGTGGGAGTGTTTAATACTGTAAATGTATGCGATAGGTTGCTGTACAAAACTGTTTCAGTCTTTCACAAGGTCCCTATGGGAGTGTCCCTTGCTGGAAGACCTGCATAAAAGGCTGGCATGTAGCCCACATTAAACAGATCCTGCTTGACTCTCAATACAGAGCCTCGTCTCGTACTTGGGGGGGATTATTTGTGTGTTTTTTTGTTCGGCGCTTAGGAGTGTTCGGTGGCGGCGTTAACCCCTTCTATACCCGGGGTGCCGTTACATATATGACCCTACTTTGCTTAATAGTGCAAACGGCATTCTCTAACCAGAGAAGACTGAATGCACGGGATGTGGTCACAGGCGCCCGGCGGAATCCAGCTGCGGTGTTTAACCATACTTGGAATATCCCTAGAAATGTGCATGAAAGAGTCTACACTATTTTTACTATAAATCTATCTCTGCGACATACACTGCTCAAAAAAATAAAGGGAACACAAAAAAACACATCCTAGATCTGAATGAATTAAATATTCTTCTGAAATACAACAAAATCACACAAAAAAAAAAAATGGAAATCAAATGTTTCAACCCATGGAGGTCTGGATTTGGCTCAGTAGTGTGTGTGGCCTCCACGTGCCTGTATGACCTCCCTACAACGCCTGTGCATGCTCCTGATGAGGTGGCGGATGGTTTCCTGAGGGTACTCCTCCCAGACCTGGACTAAAGCATCTGCCAACTCCTGGACAGTCTGTGGTGCAACGTGACGTTGGTGGATGGAGCGAGACATGATGTCCCAGATGTGCTCAATTGGATTCAGGCCTGGGGAATGGGCGGGCCAGTCCATAGCATCAATGCCTTTATCTTGCAGGAACTGCTGACGCACTCCAGCCACATGAAGTCTAGCATTGCCTTGCATTAGGAGGAACCCAGGGCAAACCGCACCAGCATATGGTCTCACAAAGGGTCTGTGGATCTCATCTCAGTACCTAATGGCAGTCAGGCTACCTCTGGCGAGCACATGGAGGGCTGTGCGGACCCCCAAAGAAATGCCACCCCACACCATTACTGACCCACTGCCAAACCGGTCATGCTGGAGAACGTTCTCCACGGCGTCTCCAGACTCTGTCACGTCTGTCACATGTGCTCAGTGTGAACCTGCTTTCATCTGTGAAGAGCACAGGGCGCCAGTGGCGAATTTGCCAATCTTGGTGTTCTCTGGCAAATGCCAAACGTCCTGCACTGTGTTGGGCTATATGCACAACCCACACCTGTGGACGTCGGGCCCTCATACCACCCTCATATGGGATATGATAGAAACATTAAAATACATAAAGGGAATCAACACAGACTATATTTAAAAGAAGAAAAACTACCACAACAAGAGGACATCGTCTTAAATTAGAGGGACAAAGGTTTAAAAATAATATCAGGAAGTATTACTTTACTGAGAGGGTAGTGGATGCATGGAATAGCCTTCCAGCTGAAGTGGTAGAGGTTAACACAGTAAAGGAGTTTAAGCATGCGTGGGATAGGCATTAGGCTATCCTAACTATAAGATAAGGCCAGAGACTAATGAAAGTATTTAGAAAATTGGGCAGACTAGATGGGCCGAATGGTTCTTATCTGCCGTCACATTCTATGTTTCTAATGTTTCATGGAGTCTGTTTCTGACCGTTTGAGCAGACACATGTACATTTGTGGCCTGCTGGAGGTTATTCTGCAGGGCTCTGGCAGTGCTCCTCCTGTTCCCCCTTGCACAAAGGCAGAGGTAGTGGTCCTGCTGCTGGGTTGTTGCCCTCCTACGGCCTCCTCCACATCTCCTGATGTACTGGCCTGTCTCCTAGTAGCGCCTCCATGCTCTGGACATTACGCTGACAGACACAGCAAACCTTTTTGCCACAGCTCGCATTGATGTGCCATCTTGGATGAGCTACACTACCTGAGCCACTTGTGTGGGTTGTAGACTCCGTCTCATGCTACCACTAGAGTGAAAGCACCGCCAGCATTCAAAAGTGATCAAAACATCAGCCAGGAAGCATAGGAACTGAGAAGTGGTCTGTGGTCACCACCTGCAGAACCACTCCTTTATTATGTCTTGCTAATTGCCTAGAATTTCCACCTGTTGTCTATCCCATTTGAACAACAGCATGTGAAACTGATTGTCACTCAGTGTTGCCTCCTAAGTGGACAGTTTGATTTCACAGAATTGTGATTGACTTGGAGTTACATTGTGTTGTTTAAGTGTTCCCTTTATTTTCTTGAGCAGTGTATATTAATATTGGAAATATCTGGGTCTGTGTCATCTATAATTGCATTACCTACTCTACTTAATGTAACTGTCTTATTTATTTATTGAGTGATACTGTCTGCTGACATTTCCAAATGTTGTATTTTTTTCTTGTTACTAATCCCGGGATGTCCAGAGATCTCAGATGCTCCTACAAGTGACACCAGCTCCCAGGCAGAGAATGCAAAGCTGAGTGCTTTGCAGAAACAACTGGACATTGAGCTGAAGATGAAGCAGGGAGCAGACAATCTGATCAAAGCATATTCCAATGATCCTCCCAAAGTAAGTCGGTTACACTTACATTGAGTTTACAAAGAAATAATATTCTTAACAAATTTTGTTGGGGGGAGGGGCAAAACCAAAAAAACCCTTACACCTTTTACATTACGTGCCTTTTACACCCTGACAGAGAGGTGATACAAATTACCAGCTAGAATTCCAAGAGTTTCCCAATATCTCTCACAGGGAAATAGTTGAAGCCATGTGGATTCACGCTTTTTATTGTTTTATTTTCTGATTTTAAAGATTCTCCTTCAATAATGCGTTTCTATAATTTAGTCTGCCTGCAAGGAAGCACTGTAGTGTGCCTGGTGTAGTGTACCCCAGATGCAAGCATTCCGCTGCTGTATTTTGAGCCATAATGGCTCTCGTATACTGAAAGAGAAACAAAGTGAACTGGATTTATAGTCCCTGCATGTTATGTACAAGGAGTAGTTAGAGTTTTATTTCCTAGAATGAGGTTAATTAATCCTATATCTCTTCATACAGTTTAATCAGCTATCTGACTGTTCTTATTACTGTTACAGAATGCCAAACATATTGCCGCTGTACAGGAAATACTTCAAGACAGCGAGAATAAAATAGCCAATTTGCGCAGTCGAATCCAGTCTCTTATAAAAGGTAAACGTTTTGTCCTCGTATGTAGTTTGAAAGAATATTAATGGGTAACAATGAACACGTAGAGTTTGGCAGTTTTACTGTGCCATGAGATATTCTGGGTGCCAATTGTGTTTTTATATAGTGATCCATTAGTCACCTGTGGAGGTACAGAGTCCCGGGATGTGACTACTCTGTAAAGAAACAATCCAAGCACCATAACCACTACATATCATTATTGTTATGGTACCAGGAGTTCCCCGTTGTAAGGAATCAAATTGCTTTTGAATGGCTCTCCAGGGCTTGCTCCGGGCTTAGATCAGGAGAGCTAAGAGAAGTTCCTGCTTAAGAACGTCTGGCTCTCCGTCGCTGGTAGTGGGAAGAAAGCAAACCACTCAAAAATGTATTGACTTCTGATAATGGGGCTCCAAGGCAGGACTTATACCACTACCACTACAGCTCGATTTTACTTACAAGGAGGTATCCCATCAACGTCTACATTGAAGAAACGTACAACTGTATTTTTCAATCACATGGCCTTTGCATTTCCGCTTACAAGTGGGAGGTAAAGGGAGTAATGAGAAGGTGCAAAGAAATTTACATTATTTTATAAAATTAAATATCAGACGGTCTATGCTTGGATATAGTGTTTTTTTTGTTTTATCTTAATTTGCTTTGAGTTTAAAATAATTGGAGTATTATTGATCACTTTGTATAATACACAATACTTACATTATATTATGTCTCGACCTTTACAGAACAACTATCGTTACCAGCTCCGGAGACGGACATTAATACTGTTGCTCCTTCGCTGTTGGTGACGGACACGCAGGAGCCAGAGCCGGCTGGGTATTCCCTTATATCTTCTCATCAATGTTGTTAGGACCTGAATCCATCCCAGTTTATACCACCACAGCTGCTGATTATCTATATGTCTGTCGTATGTTTGTCTACGGCTGTCTACATTTCAATCACAGATACATTTTATAAGGCTGCCTACAGCTTGCATGCTTGTGTCGCTAGATCTCCTTATCTTTGCAGGACTCCTGTGAATTCTGCATTCTGCCAGGCAGGGTGTGAGAGTGCTTTGGATGTCACACAGGAAGCACAGAATGTAGAATTCTATACGGTGCAAAGACATAGAAATCGGCAACTCTAGTGAGAAGTAATCTTAGGGCATCCTTTAAATAATGTCCTGTATATAGCAGCAATATTGTCTAAGATATAATGAGTATAGTGATATGACAACCAGATAAACTATTCTTTTCTTCCTTCTGATAGTGATTTTCCAATCTTTTCTATGAAACAATTGTCCTACCGGATTTGGAACATGACTTAGAAATGCCTCCTGCTCCAAGTCAGACATTTTTAGATAACATTCAGCATGACATTTCAGTATAGATTGAGTTCCCAGATCTTCCTTAAAGATGTGCTGGTTGTTCTTTACCCCGAAACTTCATAATTAAATGAGCACTCTGTGTACAATAGCCATTACAACTCAGTGAAGTAGTAATGGTGTAAATAGTATGTGGATATTGGCCCACTTTTCTTTTTGTTAAACCATTTAGGAGCCTTTTGACAAATAATGGATTGCTCCCCCCCCCCCCCCCCCCCCCAAACTGGACAGCTGTGATGGGTGGGGGATAGCCCAGAGCTCTCAGCCAATCAGTACCATCCAGGTTTCTTATAACTGAGATAATACAGCAGTGTTAATTCCTCACTATCAATGTGGCTGACGAGGGGGAGGATCCCGAGTACTTGGAAGAGCCTAAATTGTTTGACATTAAACCAGGGATAGTGGCAGGACACTCCAGACAATATAACACTACACATCAAGCTAGAATGGTTAGTTTACAAATGCAAAAAACAAGTTCTGCACTCAAACTCCCATTACTCCTGGGCGGCAGCAACAACCATAGTACACATCAGCCCAAATTCATAAAGTAAAAACCAAAGAAAAAAGTTACCTGCGGTCTTTCCCAAATCCCTATGTATATTTAAACAAATGAAGGTTTTTAGTTACCTTCAATGGCCATGAGAGGGTATGCCCACCGGCCACGTCAATGCAGACCTCTTCGGTGGGTCCTAACTCTAACCATTCACCTTGCTTCCTTGAGCTTCTGGCAAAGACATCTCTAATGAGACAGAAAGGGGTATTTTTACTATACATCCCTACATGCTTATTAACCCTTAATAGGGAACACATGGGATGGGCAGCAGCATTGTAACATAGCTGTGTGAGACAAAATTGTAGAATGGTTAGTTTGTTTCGAGTTTGCCGTTAAAGCAGTCACATGTTTCATTTCTTGATTGTTTAAGTTGATGAACTCTGGGTTTAGTTTAGGGATGCACCGAAATTTCGGCTGCCGAAATTTTTAGTTGAAAATGGGCCTAACCCGTTTCGGCCGAAAACGGGTCAAATTTTCAAAAATTAAAAAAAATATATATTTTTTTTGGGGGGGAAGAACACAATAGTGTTCTTTCTCCCCGTCCCCAAAAAAATAAAAATTGACAGGGGAGGGGGGAAAGAATACTATGGGACAGGGGAGGGAGGGGGGGAGAACAATATGGGACCGGGGAGGGGGGGAGAACAATATGGGACAGGGGAGGGGGGGGAGAACAATATGGGACAGGGGAGGGGGGGGAGAACAATATGGGATAGGGGAGGGGGGGGGAACAATATGGGACAGGGGAGGGGGGGAGAACAATATGGGTAAGGGGAGGGGGGGGGGAGAACAATATGGGACAGGGGAGGGGGGAGAACAATATGGGACAGGGGGGGAGAACAATATGGGACGGGGGGGGAAACAATATGGGACAGGGGAGGGGGGGAAACATGGGACAGGGGAGGGGGGGAGAACAATATGGGACAGGGGAGGGGGGAAGAACACTAAAAAAGAGGGAGGGGAGAGGAACACTAGAGGGTGGAGAGAGGAACATTAAGCGAGAAGGGACGTTTTTCATATTCGATTAATTAAATTCATTAAGTCTAATATTAAAAAAATTAAAGGAGAAAAACTTTTTTTTTAAATCACTTGGGGGGAAAAAGTAATTTTCGTTTTCGGTATCCTGAATTTTCGGTTTAGGCCCAGAATTTTCATTTTGGTGCATCCCTAGTTCAGTTAATAAATCAGACTGTCTAATGGTTTATAAAAGGCTATCAGTCGCTTTAATATTATATTAACTAAAAGAGTGTCTCTGGAGCAAAATACTAATAAATGTGACATAAATCACCTCAAGTGTCAGGGCAGTAAGGCAGGTATTCGATTACCTCAAGGTTCAGTATATTCTGATATAAAACATATGTATAGAGAAATATATGGAAATATAGTGTAGCTTTTACATGACAATAAAATTTACATATATTGTACAGACACTTACAAAAGAAAAGCACAACAAAAAGTGTGCTAGTGCTTTGACCCAAAGGCCATTTACCTCTAATCAGTCCTTATGTCTTCTCCTTGGCTGGTCCACATGCCCCCTATGCCGATGTTGATAGTTGACCTTGGCTAAATCTAGTTCTTGTAGTTCTTGTTTTAACTACCTGTCAATCATCGATATAACCTCTAACAGAGAAAACATAGTGAGAGAGGAGACATTAGACAATGCTTCTATTTCTCCTCCTTAGCCATTTCCGAAATCTCAGGTAAACAGAGAATCTCAGGGGAAATATTTTTAGCGTGTTATTCAATGTTATACATTGCAGAGAAGTAACACTTCCCAAAGAAAAAAATGCTTTTATTATGTATGGTTTACCGGAGAAGGCCACAAATATACCAGCGATAACGAACACATTACAACAAACCCAACACCAGACGTAATACGAGAGCCTGATAGGACAGATTCCCCTCTGGATAACAGTGACCGTGAACCTTCTAAAACATCTAAGGACGTGCGGTATGATTACTTACCTGTGTTACAGGAGCGTTTTATTCTAAGTCTTTGTTTTTCGTGTGAGGGGTGTATGGGACATTTTAAATAATTTCTCAACGTTTTCTTTTCTTGGCAGTATTCGGCCCCGAATTCCTCTCGCCATGGAGGACTTCAAGCTCCGCTCTGTGCTGGGTAGAGGGATCTTCGGAAAGGTAAGTTTAAGGTGGAATTCCAATTCTAGATGGATATAACGGATGTCTTAACAGATGCCGCACAACACTTTATTTATTTTAATTTCAGGTTCTACTGGCTAAGTACAAGAACACAAACAAAACGTACGCCTTGAAAGTCATGAGAAAAGGAGACATAGAATCATCACCTAAGCTCGATAGGTCAGTAACTGAAGAACAATTCATTGTTTTTGGGCAGATGAGGTTCTGTTTTCTGTCTTTTGAATGTCGTTTGGTTTTGGAGAACAGGGGAAAATTACTTTTAATTTTTCCTTTCCAGCCTTCTGATTGAGAAACGCGTATTTCAAGCTGTGACCAACAGGCGCCACCCATTTCTGATTAACATGTTTGGGAGTTTCCACAATCAAGATCACATCATTTTTGCAATGGAATATGCTGCTGGGAGCGACCTAAGGGCACACATCAGCAATAGGTGTCCCTTTCCAGAATCCAGAGCTATGTGAGTATAAGCTGCAGGTCTAATTCAGTGTTCTGCAGACGGGCTACAAATTCCATAAATTCTAGTTATTTATCCCTGATTATACCTGGAATATCACACAACATGGGATCCATCGTTGGGTCTTTTAATCCTGATTATTTTGGATATAAGAGTAAAAAGAAGATGAAACAATAATTAAAAATAATGCCCATTACATTATAATAGTAACAACATTATTAAAACAGAATTTTACAACTTTGCTTCTGAGACGAACGCATAGTCTTTGAGCTTCTGACCCGGACGCTAGATTAACCAACATAACCCGAGCATTGACTGATTTGCAGTCCCAGTTTGGGCACCAACATACCCCTGCACACCATGGGTAGAAAAAAAGAAGAAGCAAAAACCAGAGAAATTGCGGGCGGGCATGGATATAGGAGCCCTGCTCCAACAAACACATGGTGCGCCTGGACCCAAATTTACTGCCCCGGAAGCTGTGTCCAGAGACCTGGTGGTGCGCTTTCGTAGTCAGAATGACAAGGCCACTCAAAGGGGCTTCTCCTTATACATTCAAGACCATGTCACTCTCCTTTTATGCCAACCTATCGGGTAGCACACTACAGTGGCGAAGATCCCTTCAACCATTTACCAAAATACTCAGGGACCCCGGAATCACCTACAAATGGCATTCGTCCCGCACTCTATTGATCTCACAAGGGGACTGCTCCTATGCCATCCACGATCTTAAAGACGCACCAGCCCCCATGGGACCCTTGGCCTCCCACTGGACTCTCTGCAACAGTCCGGACCGCAGCAAACCGCTACTACCACAGCCAGAGGGAATCCAGCGAATGTTGTCCCCGTCGTCCATAGGAGGGCCAACACGGAGGCCTACGCGGCAGCTACAACCTGAGCCTACACAGGCAGAACAGACCATGCATACCCACCGCAGTTGGGATTTTTATAATAATGTTTATTTGTTCCCTCTACTTTTTTTTTTTTTTATATGTTTCACAACTTAACTGCTCGATGTGTGCCCTCTGGGGCATGTGTCTTGTGTTAAGACGCCAGGGAGGCCCTTGCTCCCGCCTTGGGTTACACGTTATTCTTTTTACTCACTATTCTACCAGCCTGCGAACGCAGTACGCACGTTTCCCACTATCGGGATTAAGCTGAATGCAGGCTTGCCACCCAGGGCTGCATAAGCACATGCACTATGCCGTAGCTGTAACTTCCCCACTCGGCCATTACACGCCTAAATAACTGTACATGCTTATAATAGAGATGTTATGTTATTTTGTAAGCCTCACTATGGTTGGTACATTCAGCATGGTAGGGTACTGCAGCGCTCCAAACAACCGAGACCAGTGATTCCAAAGTTATTTTAGGTATTCATTACACTGTTATTCCATGTATTCTTTAGCCGCCAGTTACTGAACCTGACTAAACCTCTACAACATTTCTCGGTGGGCATACCATTACAAACCATTCTTGTGTCATCACTAGCCTAGTCCATATTAGATTGTTGGGCTTATTGGTGGACATACCATGCCCTGCTACTATGTCATCCTCTTCTGGATGATGTATGTCATATCACAGTGCTTTTTCTGGAAGGTGACCTTTTACTATGTTCATGCAAGCCTGTTTACTTAACCATGCACTGCAAAAATAAAGAATAAAAAAAAAAAATGAATTTGACAAATTCTTTATAAAAAAAAGAGACTCCGTTTCAATTAGTAGAGTAAGAAGTATTCAAATATACCTGAGGAAGAGGAAAGATAGCACCGTGGGTTTTAGGATGCCATTAAACATGGTTAGATATTAACAAACAAATTCTGTATTAACAATGACTTCAAACTGTATAAATGAATGTATATCCCCTGAGCTGCTGTATATCTGCTTGCTGTATGTGCCCAATGCTGTATCGGTGCGGTTACTGCGGTTACATCTGGCCACATACACCGCTGTGTGCACCAACTATCGCTAACGGCCTTGGAAGCATCGGCATTGCTGTAAATGGTAAACGACCAATCACCATTGTATCAGCTGATAACTAACCACCAACCAGCAGTGGGAGACAATAAGGAAACCCGGGATTTAATGTAATATGTTAGAACACAGAGTGACTTAGGAATATACGGAATTAAACCAGTTAATAATAAAATACTGCGTCATCTAGAAAGTAACAGATTTATTTATTATTCCCAGATTTTTTTCTGCCTGTGTCGTGCTGGGACTGGAGTTCTTACACGAGAAGATCGTCCACCGGTAAGATTTTAGAAAAAGACTACACATGGAGTGTTGGTGATATTTGTGTTATTGTATTTAACCCTGTTTGTTTATAGTAAGTTATTCACGTGAATCCTAAGTGCCTCTAGTGTTGTGTAAAATGAAAAAAAAAATATTTTCTGTATTTTAATCTAGAGACCTGAAAATAGAAAATATTGTTCTAGACGAAAACGGGTTCGCAAAGATTACAGACTTTGGTCTTTGCAAAGAAGGTAAATATAATTTTATAATTAAAACATTTTTTCATACAAGCTCACGCTTAGTAAATTCAAAATGTCCCGGCAATATCAGAGCTAGCTTTCATAAATAACATGTTAATATATAAAATGATGTGTATACAATCTCTGATTCATTCCAAAGGAACTCTGTAACGGTAAAAGTATGTATTTTTTTAATTTAAAGTGTCCATGGGGTCTTTTAGGTTATGGGGCCCCCCTTTTAAACTAAAATGTTTTTACTCACCTTCTATCCAGCGCTGGGCAGGCAGTGTTGGATACACGCACACAGCACATTCAGATCACACACAGCCACCACACACACTGTGGGGGAACAGAAGGAGGTATTATGGGTAGGGAAGAGAATGAGACACTATACTGAGATCTCCAGGTAGGAGGCCTCCATTTTTCTAATTGAAATTATTAAAGCAGATTGGGCTACTGCTATAGTCCTTTATGTTTTCGCACTCCTGTGGTTACCAACAAACTTTTGCTAGGCAAAAGGTTTATGGGGTGAATTCATGCTCCACTGAATATCTATTCACTATTATTCTTATAGGAATATTTGATCCGATACAGAAACATGTCACCAGTTATCAGCCGTGATTGAACCCGTTAGCATGATCAAATAATATTACAGATCAGTCTAACTGAAAGTCATTCCCAAATGTAATTTGCTAAAACTGAATATCTTCAATTTATATACAATTCTATTTTCCTTATTTCTCAGGAATCGGATACGGAGACACAACCGGGTCTCCTCGTGGAACCCCGCATTACGTAGCTCCTGAAGTCTGCAAAGGCAAGCCGTACACAAGAGCTGTAGACTGGTGGAGCTTCGGGGTGGTTATTTATGTAATGCTATCTGGAAAGGTAAGAACAGACTTTCAATAAGAATATGTAAACAGATTTATTTACTGCTAATCCAGAGAGACTCTACCAATTTAAAGAAGCACTGCGCAAACCTAAAGCACTATGGCTTGCTGAAATGCTTTATTTGTGCAGAATGTGTCCATTTTAATTTTACAAGTGTACAGATTTCAATGTAAGTTACACACACCTGGCTGTCAATCAGACAACCGGTCCTGCTCCCTGGCTGTGTGCGTACATAGTGTGTAACCCTCTGAATGCTGCTCCCTGGCTGTGTGTGTACATAGTGTGTAGCCCTATGTATACAGCTCCCTGGCTGTGTGTGTATATAGTGTGTAACCCTATGTATACAGCTCCCTGGCTGTGTGTGTATATAGTGTGTAACCCTATGTATACTGCTCCCTGGCTGTGTGTGTACAAAGTGTGTAACCCTATGTATACAGCTCCCTGGCTGTGTGTGTATATAGTATGTATACAGCTCCCTGGCTGTGTGTGTATATAGTGTGTAACCCTATGTATACTGCTCCCTGGCTGTGTGTGTACATAGTGTGTAGCCCTATGTATACAGCTCCCTGGCTGTGTGTGTATATAGTGTGTAACCCTCTGAATGCTGCTCCCTAGCTAATACCTGTACAGTCAGAGGATGCCCAGTAGTTTTGGCCCTAATACATAAAACAACCCCCACACTTACTAGTCGAAGTCTTTCTTATTGACTGGAAATAAAGCCATCATAAGCTAACGTAACCAAACAAAATACAAAATAAATTAAAACACCAGGAGAGAATGAAATATAATATAGACCTTCCAGCTCATTGTCTAAATGGAGATTCCCTGCTGGTGTGAGAATAATTCAGTGTATTGAAAATTCCAGCCAATCACAGAGCATCCCTAGGAGCATGTCACTCCCCTGCGGTTCCCCTGATGATGTATATTATAACAAGGTTCAGTTCTCATGTACATGTCATACTTTCATACACCCGCAACACACACCTGTGATGCATGCTGATTTACACATTGTGCCATCCTTACTACTAACATTAGAAAAGCCATAAATTATTCAATTATTGCTCAGCAGCAGATTACTGTATTTTACAACTTTACAAACTAAAATTTAGTTTTTTTAATGTATTTTTTTCTCTAGTTTCCCTTTAAAAGCCATGATATGAACAAGTTAACTGCGAGTATCATCAAAGGAAAATTCATATATCCAGAATTTCTATCAAGAAACTCAACTTCAATAATAAAACAGGTTAGTCGCCACATGTTTCGTGTTTAATAAATGTAATAGATTATATGAGCCATGATCAAACCGTTCATGGACCATTGATGATGGAAGTTTATCCTGGCGAGCTGCCTTAGGATGAATGAATTCTAAGTTCTTGGAGGTTTCAGGATTAGACCCTCTGCATGGAGCCGTGCGTCTAATCAGTACAGGAATAATTTATGACATCGCATCATTACCTTATATGAACGGTCTGACAGATAGTGATATAAAGTGTGTAGAAAAGAATGGAGGTTCAGATAATCTTTGAGAGAGGGAATGTATCAGTTTTTTTATTTTGTCTTTTCACAATAGTAATCTTATTTGTCATGCACATATCTCAGTACTATATATACATCTTTAATTGCATGTACCTAGCTGTGTGTATTAATGCAGGTAACGAAACATTAATTCTTACTGAGACTTAACACTATAATATTCTTATTCATTGTATGACACCCATAATGATTCATTATTCATTACCCATAAGACACTAATATTCCATATTTACATGACATAAAGCGCCCGCTAGCGTCCTGTATAAAAATATAGTTATGGGTAGTTGGCGCAGGGTAGATCCAGAGCACAGTCTTGGATGGGGCACAATGCCAGATTGTTTGTTGTTATTGTGAAAAAGCAGATAGATTGCAATATAAAATCAAGGGACACCTCGTGCCGTGCTCACATAAAGCACCACCCACGTACGTACATTGCTACCACCACACTTTACTTTTCTTCTTTGCTGTCCCTTCAAGCATAACTCACAAGTGCCAGAAGCTTAAGGAAGCAAGGTGAATGGTTAGTGTAGGACCAGCCCAAGAGGTTTGCCTTGACTTGGCAGATGGGCATTCCCTCTCATGGATATTGGAGTAACTAAATTACCTCCGTTTGTTTAAATATGGATAGGGATTTGGGAAGGGAGCAGGTGGGTTTTTTTCTTTGCTTTTTACTGTATGTATTGGGTCTGATGTGTACTATGGTCGTTGCTGCCACCTAAGAGTAGTGGGAGTTTGAGTGCAGGACCTGTTTTTTTTTGTAATTGTATAAAACTCAAAAAGGGCAGGGCAGATGGCTTGGAAAAGGCCGGCACACTGGGCTAGCCAACAGCCTCCTCCGTGTGTCGAGCTCAGAGCACCTCTGTTCACTCTCCACAGTCTCTAATTTACTTGCCCCATGCACTTATTCATTGCCATGCCACTCAATCATGCCACTTGCCCTACGCACTGTCTGCTTGCACATGTCACTTGCCCTGTCCACTCTGTGCCCATGTCAGATATCATAGTAATCTTTCCCACTTTCATGCCCATTTCACGCTCACCATATCAACAACCCAGTCTGCTCCCTAATTTCCTTCCTTTATATCACTAATCCACCAATTACTCCCTCATGTCGTTATAACTGTGCCACTTTTCCATGCCAGTTTCCATTATACATCACTTAGCTGGCCTCAAAAATAAAAAGACAATATCATTAAAGAAATGGCAGTGTAATTAATCAAACCAACTTACTTACATCATGAGTCTCTCCAGCAAGCTCTCCTAGAGGTCCATCATGTTGGTTCTATTTCCAAGGGTTATTAGAAGAGGTTGCATAGGGTACTGTCGATGATGTCACATACTCCGTCCACTCTCTCTGAGGACTAACAAGTGCGAAGGAGAAAATGCTTTCTTTCTTGCACGCAGAGACCCTGAGATTTGAGGGTAGACAATTAATCTGGTACTTGGCTTGCTGCTTGGGGGGAAACACCTGCCCCCCTCTGCTATCCATACCTGGGTTGCAGATAGACATTGGTTGAGCTTCCTATATTTGGAGCCCTACACTGATTATAAAAACAGGCACCTAGCAAGCAGTAACCATGAATCATGCCAGCAGTCAGGACAATCTCTGGGCAGCATGGACATGTTGTGTACTTATTAATCTCTGTTGTGTACTTATTAATCTCTGCGTGAGTGATAAAGGCATCCGTTACTCTACCTGCAAGGAAAATGCATGTAATTCTGATGTTTATTATTAAAATGAACGAGATGTAGATTTACAAAAAATATCCCTATTACAGCTTCTCACTAAAAAAGTAAAGGCACGACTAGGAGCCGGGGAGAAAGATGCCCAGGACGTTAAGAAGCACCCTTTTTTTGAAGTAGGTACATTTTGAATAGAACATGATATTTATTTACTTTTACATAGAGTGGCTTAGTCACAAAAATATATATTTCTGAGCATCTTATTAAGATAAAGCCTTTATGAAATATTAATGCTGAGTGCACTGAAATTCTAACACAGTCAAACATAATTTAGGATAAAGTAGGGACTGCTCGTGTTTAACTCTCGTAAAAATTGAGACTGTAACTACTAAGAGTCTGCCTTTTTGCGTAATGGATGTCATACGATGTTTCTTCTGTCTAGCGTTGGTCTCCCTTACTTTAACTCTGTTGATGCTCCCACTTAAAGTATAGGCATAAGCATTATCACACCTTAGACTACCTTTACTTATTCTGTTTAGCTATGAACACCAACTTGTATATGAAGCCTGTCTACACTATTTTGCTTACTTTTGTTCCTTATCCAAGCTTGTATCACTCTGTTTACTTGAATGTTTCACAAAAAAACAAAAAACCCATGGCAATCTTTCTTTGAGGTGCATTGCACACCATCTTGATATTATTATCTCATGTTACTCCTCAATGCCTCCTCTTTCTCTTATGTATCCCATGACGTATATGCCATAATAAAAGAAAGATTTACAAAAAAAAAAAGTAGGGACTGCTTTGTCTTAGGGTCAAGTCTGAGGTGGACAAAAGGTCGAGCTTCTGCTGTGATGTTTTGTCAGTTCCCACATCCCAGGTGACAGAGTGCCTTTAAATTAGAATTATCAGGAAAGACTCATTCGCATAGCTAAGTTAACATTCTAAGTTGGTTGTGTGTTTAAAAAACATACAGTGTCCTATGAGTTTCTGCATTTACATCCATTCAAGGAATCATAGTAAAATCATACCTGGGGTCCGCTGGGCAATGTTAGCTTAGTATTCTCAGCCAATGAGTACCTCCATGCACCACCAGCCTAGGAGAGTGCAGCGAGCTTCCGGGCTGCAGAGGAGAAGTTGGACCCCAGGTAAGTTCTTAAACCATTCACAAGCAGTTTGACTACTCACACTAGTAGGGGGGCATGGAACTCATGGCACCATAACCACTACATCTGGATGTAGTAGTTATGGTACTTAGACTGTTCTTTTAAGGCAATTTGAGGATTAGTTTTCAGACTCTCACAGAGTATCTGTGATCTGGGATCTGTACAGAATGTAGCTTTTTGGGCATATTAAATATAATTATGTGTTTTATATAGTTATTTTACTGATTTATACAATGATGTCACTTGAGACTCATTAGGGGAATATACTGATGCAAAAAGCCAAAAAAAGGTGTAGCGCTATACATATAGTAGAATAAATACGTAAAATATACTTGACCTAGTATAATGCAATGGTGTTCTTTACAATCGGCAGAAACACCTACAATTGAAATACAATACTCCAATAGTGTAAAATAGTATATATCAGGTTGAAGGTAAGAGTTAATAGTAGGAACCACTCACATTTTCCTGAGCTATAAACCTAGCTCAGGAATGACACGCCACCAGGTCCGTTTAGGCGACCTTCCCCTTCTTTAATACCGTATTTTCTTGTGATTCTAAAATAGGACTTAAGCAGAAGGCATATGTGGTGCAATATAGTTTGTACTAAAAGATAGGGTGAAATATCTATATTGATATACTCACAAAGGTGGAGCCGTCAATAGGCTCAATCACAGCGCGTTGTGTAGTATAAGGACTACACGTCTATAAGCAGGAAACCAATAGCCTAGAATAAAACTATTTTATTAGTAGGCTATATTTCCCCAAATTCAGTTTACCAGGACTGATAAAAAAAAATGGTATAAAACCAAAATATGTTAAAAACAAAAATAAAACCTCCCAAAAAACATAAAATAAGCAATATAGCAAAATACTAATCCATCTGGGAATAAAGTTGATCTAGGCTGTCCCCAGAAAAAGAGGAGAGAAACACTGTCCTGAATAAGATAGTTGAAACATAACTCTTAATGGTAGAAAATCAATAGTGATAGATACACAAAAGATTACTCTCAATAAACCTCAATGGACATAGAGGGAATGAGGAGAGATAATACGTGAAATTAATACAGCATTAAACTGATTGGCATTGGTTAGAATGTCACTGTAGACTGATTCAAGGGGAGTATAAATGTCTAGCTCTAAATAGAAAGTACTATAACTGTAGAGTAAAGTTACTAAAAAGTGTAACAGAAAAGTGGCCACCAAATGTTGCAATATATAGTAACTGTTGCAACTTGATGAACATCAAAACATGTGTGATACCACAAGACAGAATGTTAATAGTCCAAGGTAAATAGAACACTCAGTGGAACAATATTTAAGCAGGGCTCCCTATACATGGAGGATCATACATGGAGGATATACCCAGCTGAGGAAGCCGAGAGGAACTTGGCGAAACGTGTCCTGGGGACATGGCATAGGGTTACTGATATTCCTGGATGGAATATTCAGAAAAGAGGGAGTCCGACTAGCAGGGAGCTGCTCACACTGGAAATAATAGGGATTCACTAAAACCTATATGTAAAACAGCAAAGAAAGCACCTAAAAGAATGGTACATAAAATCCAGGAGCTAGCTCTAGAAATATGGCTTGAAAAAAAATATATAAAATGGGGGTAAAATAATAATAGTATTAGGGACACTGTGTCTTTAAAAGATAAATATATTGAGGGAATGTCCAGCCCTGCTGACCACCTTGGGACCATCCAACGAGACCACGGCACCAGCCGCCACGCTCCCGGGACCCGCATCCTGAAGCATGCATTGACCACATTGCTTGTAATAGAAATCTCTTATGCTGGCTGTTGGTAGTGCTCTTGTCCATATCCTACTGAGTTGTCTTACGCGTTTCGTAGGAGAATGCCCTACTTCTTCATAGACTGGATGTAGAACATTGGTTGAGTGGTTTCTTTTTTATGGAATTGTGTCAGGGTATTTATATCGGCAGACATTTTGTGCTATGAAAGAAATTCAAATGTATATTGTCAGAGTCGCTCTGAACAGAGCAGACTCCATGTTGTTATTTTCAAACTAACAAAAGACACAAGATTTCTATCCCTTCTGTAAAACTAACCACTTTGCCAGAGCTAAAGGAATGCTTAGTATATACAAACCTGTTGATAAGAAATGAGAACGGGGGATGGACAGACTGTCTAAATGCTAATGGAATATAATTAATTCTAAACCCAGACATTTGTGACAGAGAAGATTAAATAATTTAATTTTACTTTCGATATTGTATAACGTCCCATTGTAATTTAAGGGTCGTATTTAGTTTACGAACTGTCATATTAGAAATTATAGCAGAATTGCCAGACACATAGTCTGAAGAAAGCCCAAAGAAACTCTTTGAACTGACAGAAAACTTAAATTATAAATAAAGATAAGCTAAATGACGTCAAAATAGCCACCAGGAAAAGTTAACTCTTTCCTGGATAGGAATGTTTAGTGGGACGAGACTGCCCTCTATAGACCAAATACTTAAATTGCTATCTGGAAGGTAACCACACCTCCAGTTTTCTATTGGTCTATTACCTAGTGAATTTTCCCTTTAAAAAGTTAAGACAAAGGGAAGAGAGAGGTATGCAAAGGAAGCAAAGAAGGAAAGAGGTGAGCAGTCAGGGGCAATGCAGAGAAATCCATGACAGATATCCACTCCAGGGCACTCAGAATTTCTTACACACCAATCACACATCTATTCAGTTCCTGAGACTACCTACTAATCTGATGAAAATATCTACTCAACTGGTAATTATACTGGTTTCATTTAATTAATCTAAATGAATTAACATTTTTCTATAGCATGATATATGACTGGATAAATCACGATCAGATTTCGATATTTAGAAATCTTAGTTAACTAAGAAGTATATAGTTATAACCATCCCATTCTGCAGATGGGAAAAGAATAATCATGTATTTATGTGATTTATCACATGTTAGCATATTGTGATATTTATCCAGGTGTATTGATTTGCCCTAAAATAAGATAAAATATCTGTTTAGGCAAGTTAAGATTCTGCTTATAGAACATGGTAGATTACTCTTATTGGATGGTTCCAGGAAATGATTAATGAGCGTGTTTAAATGTTATTTTATTTAAAATTACATGCGAATAGGTCTTAATTACCTAGGAAGTCTAACCAGCAATGAAAGGGTTATTCTAACTGTAAGCTAAAGTTTTATGGCCTTAAGCTGCAAGCTCTGTGTGTGTAAGTTTCACTTTCGTTTCTCTGTGAAGCCCATCATAAATCATTGTCTTGACAATTGGCTGTGTTAACCATTGGAATGTATTGCCATTGTATTGCATACTATGTTATACTGAATATTCATTGATTATTATCACACATGTTACATATTATTATAATTTAAATTGTATCTATTTTTATAACAAATTGTGATTTTATTTACCGTATATACTCGATTATAAGCCGAGTTTTTCAGCACATTTTTTGTGCTGAAAAACCCCAACTCGGCTTATACTCGAGTCAATTGTCTGTATTATGGCAATTTGCATTGCCATAATACAGACTGGGGGGAGAGGGGGGCTGTCAGAGCTGTACTTACCTTTCCTGCAGCTCCTGTCAGCTCTCTCCTCCTCCGCCGGTCCGTTCAGCTCTTCTGTCAGCTCACAGTGTAAATCTCGCGAGAGCCGCGGCTCTCGCGAGATTTACACTGGGAGCTGACCGAGGTGCTGAACGGACCGGAGGAGGAGAAGAGAGCTGACAGGAGCTGCAGGAAAGGTAAGTAACATCTCTCTGCAGCCCCACAGCCCCCACAGCCCCCTCCTACACAGTGCCCATCCACTGGACCACCAGGGAAGGAGAGCCCCCTTCCCTGGCCAGCTAGCAAGCAGGGAGGGGGGACGAAAAAAATGTAAATATATTAATAATAATAAAAAAAATAAAAATAAAAAAATAATAAAATAAAAATAATAATAAAATACAAAATAATAATAAAATAAAAAAATAATAATAATAAAAAATTTAATGAAGCAAAAAAAATATTAAAATAATAAAAAAATAAAAATGCCCATCCCCCACCAAGGCTCTGCATCACACTCTGCATTACACACACACACACACACACACACTGCATTCATACACACACACACTGCATTCATACACACACACACTGCATTCATACACACACACACTGCATTCATACACACACACTGCATTCATACACACACACACTGCATTCATGCACACACACTGCATTCATACACACACACAGCATTCTCATACACACAGCATTCTCATACACACACACTGCATTCATACACACACACTGCATTCATACACACACTGCATTCATACACACACTGCACTCATACACACACACACTGCATTCATACACACAGCATTCTCATACACACACACTGCACTCATACACACAGCATTCATACACACAGCATTCATACACACACAGCATTCATACACACACACTGCACTCATACACACCATTCTCATACACACACACTGCACTCATACACACAGCATTCTCATACACACACTGCATTCATATACACACACTGCATTCATATACACACTGCACTCATATACACACTGCATTCTCATACACACACACTGCATTCTCATACACACACTGCATTCATTATATACACACACTAAATAAATATTCAATTAATATAATTTTTTAAGGATCTAATTTTATTTAGAAATTTACCAGCAGCTGCTGCATTTCCCACCCTAGTCTTATACTCGAGTCAATAAGTTTTCCCAGTTTTTGGGGGTAAAATTAGGGGCCTCGGCTTATATTCGGGTCGGCTTATACTCGAGTATATACGGTATATGGAATACATTTCACTTACACGATAACGATCTTTGGGATCTGAGAATTGAAATAGTGGGCAATTCTCAACTGTTTACTATTATCATCCCATAAATATCCCCACAAGTGGTTAATTGTCAATAAAAACTTTTGATTCATTTTACAGAAAAACAGAAGATCGGGATCAAAACATATATAGTGATACATCTGCATAACATTTTCTATGTATTAATGAAAAAATTTCAAATAAAATAAAATAAAATGATCTCTTCGGAATGTAATATGTATGTAATGAACATGAAGTGGGATCGTACAGGATGTCATGAATCACCTATCAGACTGTATTTAGGGTATTGAGACACATAATGTTTAAAAGGCATCTAAAATGTGTTACAATACCTTAAAGTATGTTATAGTACAGGGGTAGGCAACCTACGGCACTAGTGCCATGTACGGCACTCGAGGTGTCTTTTCACGGCACTCAAGGCTGCTAGAGCCAAACAGGCTCTTTCCTATCAGGAGTCCCAGTAAAACTTCAGATATCTGCTAATACGAAGAGGTGGTGAAGGACAATCCTCAATTTATGCATTGCAGCACGTAGAGGAAGTGATCTCAGATCACTTCCTCCCAGCACTTGTAAATGGGAATCCACACTGTAGCAGAACAGCCTGCAGCTGCTGTTGCAGCTCCTATACTTGAGCTATACCTGGCCGGCCCGGTCCCCACTGGAACATAGGGAAGCTACCCACACTGCTAGATATACACAGAAATGCAGAATAACCCTCCACTCATACAAATAATACTAACAGCCCACACACAAACATACACACAATCCCCACAAATGCAACACCACTAACAATCCACATGCAGCCTCTCACATGCAATACCCCATACAGCCCCCACACACTACCAACACACAATGTGACATATCCATCCACACACAATTCCAGAAGCAGCCCTCATACACAGCCCACATTCATATGTATCATACATGATACCACAAACTACTCCTGAACATATACAATATAATAGCTCATATACGCACAAATACAATGATACAAAGCAATTACAGTAAAAATAGCACAAGCAGAATACGGCAGCATACACACCTCAATTTAAAAAAATAGGATCGGCACGCTACGGGACATCACAATCCTATATCGGCACAGTGCTGCTAAAAGGTTGCCTACCCCTGTTATAGTACAATGGGATATGTTGAAATAAAGTATACAAAATACAGAATTACAGGATATATGAGTTGCAGTAAATAAATTACAATAAGTTTACATTGCATTGCTAGGTTTCTCATTTTATTGGTAACATTCATCATCCTGGGAATCTTCAGATATGTTTGGGAATGCATGATCAGAAGAATTATCAAAAGAAAACATAGAGAATACATTCCCCAAGGAGGGAACAGATTTCATTGAATTTCAACAGCTGCCACAGCTTAGTATTTTCACCGTTGCTTCATTATGGGCTATGCAGAGTTCCTCCTCACTTTTTTCTAAATGATCTGTGCGGTCACCAAGAACTGCAATTTCTCTATGTATCTGAGTCGTAATAGAGGTAAAATCCTCTCGTATAGTTCTTCTCACACCTTGAAGCATTTGTGTCAGAAACTCCTTTGTAACTTGGCCTTCACCTCCACTATCTTTTATGCCATCTTGTGTCCTATCTAGCATTATATCAACTTCAGACCTGAAACAACAGCATTGTCAGCATCGTCCTGCACGTGTTTCTGTCCATTTTTTCTGGCTGCCCTCGATGGATCTGTCAGCTTCGTTTGTTTTGAAGGAGACATTGTGCTTTTTATTTTTTTTCCACTGCTCTGTGCCCTCACCTCCAGGCACCTCAGTGCACCTCCGAGTGAGCACTCGGCTCACAGTCGCTTGTAGCCGTTCCCTGACCTGTTTGAGGTTTAGGCTGGAGATGGAAGTGAGAGGAGATTTTTTCCTTGGCTGGCTCTTACGAGGTCAGAGCGCTCACTCCATGCGTCCGATTACGCCGGAAGTCAGACACGCCACTTACTTTTGAACACCAACTGAGTGGAAGATTAATAGCCTGGGTAATTCTTTAAGGGATACTCCAAGCAACATAACCACAACAACCCTCTGTTGTTATGATGACAGTAGTTCCCTGGCATGGTTCCTGATGTTATAGATCCAATATCGAACTTTGTTATATACTCATGTTGTTTCAAGTGCACTTGGAAAAGTGTAAATTCAGACACCAGACGCGTGTTGTTATCAAAATAATCATATCATAGGGATGAATGTCATGTACATATAACAAATAAGTTCCAGGAAAGAGAACAGTCTGATTTAGGAGAGACAGCTCAGGTGTGGGCTATCTGCTCCCGGGAACTAGACATATATGGTCTTAAGTGTCGTTTAAGCATTAAGCATTTACTGAGTCCAAGTTAGCCAATTTTAATATAGGCTATCTAATATGACACCTATAAGCTTGAACCTTGGAATCAAAGTAAATTCTTTCACAATAACGAAGCAAACCGTTTAGCATCTAAAGGGCCCCGATCTATTACATCATACTTCATGGATTAAAATAAAAAATATTTGGATTGCAAAGACCAACGAGTGCTCCTGCTTCCCATTTTGATTAACTTTTGAAAAAGCACACTTAAAAAAGGAAGAAGGTGTCTTACAATATAAAATTATATATTAATGTAACACAGTGGTGCTTGTTGTGATGGAACTAAAGAATTACAATTTATTAAATGTATATTTTAAATATCAGACTTTATCAAGAACAGAGCATCTATTAGAAAAGAAGAACCAGCAAATATATATATACTGATCCAAACTAAAAAAAATGTATCTGAAAAGCATAAAGCCAGACCAAATAAATAAATAAAAACAGTAATACTTATCAGTGCATCCCATTTTATTACAAATTCACATAATAAAATGTAAAAGCTAAAATAATGAATTATATAAACTGTATAAAAAGATGAAAAATGAACAAATACTTAAAAATCATTCATTTAATCCTTTGGTGAACATGGTATCCAATAAAAAGATCCAGCGTGCTTCCACCTCAAAATGTTTTTATAACTCAGATTGGTGATCAAAGTTAAGGGCACAATATCATATTAAATAGTTAGGAATCGAAGCCTTGTGTTAATACAATCTTCTACAATAGGTTATTCTTCTGTAAGAAAGTTGTCTTAATATACTTCATATGGTCTTTATGAAACTTGTACGAATGAGTTAAAAAACTCTATTAAATTGGAGATTTTAGTTTTAAATACAATACAAGGTGGTATGGGAATAACAGGTACCCTTACAGATATTATTGAGGCATTCTTTTCAACTCAGGATCTATATAAAGAACAAATGAAAGGGTTTGGGAATTAACTAGCCTTAAACAATACGTGGAGAAAAAATTAATACCACAGGGCTTAAGACTTAACATCTCTACACCAGACAAAGTGAATACTGAGGACAAACTAACTGGATGGAACAACATCCTCCTAGATTGTTCTTTTAAACTGATGCAGTATCTAATTACATTAGAACAGGATCAGTTTGAAATCACGAACCAAAAACTAAAAGAACAAATAACGTTGGTTAAAAATGTCCAGCAAAATACTGATTTCAAAGAGATGGAATCTAAATTACAGGAAAATCTTGAGAGTTTCACTAAAAATATCAGGGAGAAAAAACACTATAATTTTCAACGAGACCATCAATATTTCAGTGAAGGAAACATATTTGAAATCAAGGGACGTCCTAAAAATCGCTGTAGAAACTCCTCTAGATCAGATAATTCCGATTGGTCTGGTTCAGATTCTTCAGGCAATAGACGCAGAGGCAGATCCCTAACCAAGAATACAGACAGTTCAAACTCTAGAAATAAAGGCATCCTGAAAAACCCAGACAAATCGGTATCTTTTCTGAATACACCCCCCCCCCCCCAAAGCAATCCGGAATCCCAATCAAGAGCTGCCACTTTTTTAGATCAGGCCTGGCAGAATTCCCAAAAACCCAGATTGAGGGACAGGAACAAATGGGGTTACAGAGGAGACAGACAGAACAAATAGTACAATCAAACAATTCTGAAAATAAAGTAATTAATCTTTCGAACTTTCACCTTACTGCGTCACATTTAACATTACTAAAGGACTTTCCTTTGTTCATACTCCTAGTACAGATAAATGTAACTGGCTAAAAGATACAAATATTTTAGGACGCAAATTGGAACTTAGCGCCCTACATAAAAAGAAAGACGACCAAATGACTAAAGAGATAGGACTCGATCCTGAAGACATACAACATGTCAGCACACTACTATCGTTATTGGAAGATCAAAAAAAAGATCCTCCTCTAACAGACTTGAAACCTCAAAGTTGGTATACCCCAAATTTTAAAGAGATTATCAACACAGATTTATTTGTACAATTAATTACAGATAAAATTGAACAACTAAACATTGCACAAACACCAAGAATTACTAACTTATCTTCCATTGAAAATCAAGCCCTACAAGAACTAAGATTGGCAAAGAATTTAATAATTAAACCATCTGATAAAGGGGGCAATATCGTACTAATGGACAAAGAAAGATATATTGATATGTGCATGATCCATCTCTGTGATATCTCTAATTACAAAAAACTTAATGGGGATCCCACCGTACAATACCTGCATGAGTTAAAACAAATGATAAATAAGGCCAAAGATGAAGAAATCATTACCCAAGAGGAAGCTATTTTTTTGCTATCCAATAATAGACCAACAGTAGCTACTTTTTATTGCTTTCCTAAAATTCATAAGGATGCGATAAATCCACCGGGCAGACCGATAGTTTCAGGAAATAACTCATTGACTGAACAAGCAAGCAAATTTATGGAAAAAGTTCTACATCCCCTGGTTATTGAATTACCTTCGTATCTAAAGGATAATAAACAAACCTTACTACTGTTAGAGAACCTGATAGTACCTCCATATACTCTTATTGCCAGCCTTGACGTGGTCTCGCTATATAACAATATACCACATGATGTCAGTTTAAAAGCTACGACATATTTTCTGGAAAAATCAAAAAAATGTAAAACATCACAGAAAATTTTCCTTATTGAATTGTTGGAGTTTATACTCACTCACAACTTCTTTGTGTTTAATGGTGAGTACTACCTTCAAACTAGGGGCACAGCCGTGGGAACGGCATGTGCCCCTAACTACGCAAATTTATACCTACGATGGTGGGAAACCACTATACTGATTGAAACAACAACTACAAGGTATAACCAATACATTCGTAGTTGGCATCGGTATATATATGATATCCTGCTATTCTGGACAGGCCCAATCTCTATATTTGAAGAATTGGTATCCCAACTCAATGTAAACAACATTGGCTTAAAACTCACCCATATAATCAGTGAGGGTCACTTGGAATTCCTTGACCTTACCATTATATTGACACCAGGAGGCGAAATCAAGACGGAACTATACAGAAAGCTGACGTCTTGTAATAACCTCTTGAACTGACAGAGCCACCACCCATATAAGTTGAAGGCGGGAATTCCTTTTGGACAATACTTGAGAGCCAAAAGAAACTGTTCAAATGAGGCAATCTTTCTTGAGGAAGCCAAGACCTTGAGGAAGCGTTTCAAACAACAAGGTTATCCCAACAGTATTTTGAAACAGGCTTTTCAAAGGGTCTCAAAAATGGATAGGGCAACATGCCTCAGAAACCAAAAAACTCAACCCAAAAAACAAATGATTAGATCCATCGGAACTTACGATTAGTTCTGGAACCCGGTTCGTAAAATCTTTTCGGACAACTGGCCCATTTTAACTCACGATAAAGACATATCAAATAGCATCCAACAGTTTCCTAGCATTACTCCCCGACGACCACAAAACTTACGTGACCTTCTAGTGCATAGTCACCTGGAATCTACACAATCACCAAAACCATGGCTCAAACCAACAAAGGGTCTATACAGATGTGGACGTTGTAAAGCCTGCAAATTTATTACACCATCTAACGTTGTTGAATGCAGTAATACAAAAAAAATCTATACTATAAAAGATTTTGCAAACTGCAGCACAACAAAAGTCGTTTATGTAATAACATGCAGTTGCAAGCTCCAGTACATAGGAAAGACGTACCAGGAATTCAGGAGAATAATCCTTCAACATATAAATTCTGTGAAAAACCATAACATCTCCACACCGGTCACCAATCACGTCATAAATTTCCACAATGCTGATCCGTCGAACCTTACTTTTCAAATACTAGAACGAGTTCATGTAAATACCAGGAAAGGGAATTTTAATTTAACTTTACTCAAAAAAGAATCCAGATGGATTCGTCAATTTAAGACTCTGTCTCCCCAGGGCCTTAATGAGGAGTTCAATTTTACCCCCTTTATTCACAACTAATTTCCTTTACTAATGGTTGAAAAAAATAATTACCCTATTTCATTAAAAAATATATATATTTTTTTTTAAATTCTCTGGAGCACATTGTTAGGAAATAACCATATTAATATGAATATGGATATCTTACTGGTAACAGGTGATGTATTATTCAAAATATGGAATGTCCTCGTTTGTACATATAACAATATAAACGTTCCACATAAATCGTTATAACAACCAATACTTTGGTCTGAAGGTCTAGAGAATAAGTTTGAATAAAATCCACTTAATAGCTACAGCTTTATCTAATCTGGCAGAAACATTCACAGTATACCATATAGGGAGATTATTGTGGCACACTCTATGTGTTTATGTAATGAATCAATACAGAGACACAAATCATCCTTTAGGAGAACTAAAACGTAGTAACTGCCGAATCCTAGCTAATGTTGTTTAAATAGTAACTGGGTTCAAATGGGTTAAACATTTTTCTTACTGTAGTTTAGATACACTGGCATAGATGCCATCACAACATAGCATACGTATGAGATATGAATTCATAACATTTACTCCATAAGAGATTTTTTATTTTCATGTATTAGGCAAGCTACATAAGGGTTAAATAGTTTGCAAATAAGAGGACGCCCTCCTCTCTCACGATTGGCAGGCTGGACAAAGTGCTCAGCCAACCATCGATGAGTTGGTCATTTAAAAATCAGACACCTGTCTTCAGTTCCCCTCTGATGAGCGATCCTGGCGAAACGCGCGCGTCAGGGGCTCAGGACATCTAATCGGTAATTGCTGAGATCTGTACTTACAGAATACTAACCTGATGTATAGACGTCCTGCACATTTTTAGGTATCTAGCAGTCCTAAGATCGACTATTTACCTTTACTTATTACTAATTTTAAGTGGTGGGCATAAGACAGAATAGACAGGTTTTTTATTAAGGGGTGCCCTTGAAGGCACATGAGATAAGAATATTTTACCTTGAAGGTTCCCTCCTAAGAACTATAGACCAGCTAAAAGATAAGCATTAGCTCACTGATTTGAGTACCCTCGTGTTGCTTCTTACAACATTAACAATATAATAGGAACTCAGAAATACAGCAGGTCTGTTCTAAAGAATAAAACCATTTTTTTTCTTTTACTGATACATTTTTCTGATCTGTCTGCACTATTCTATGTAAGAGATTCAGGTCTATTTAGAACCAACGTGACAGATACTTTATAAATCAAAGACTGAATACACCGCACGAGAAATGGATCTTTATTAACAGCACAGAGAAAAGTCTATCTGCCGTTGTGTAACTGCTAAACAAAACAATATGAGGATTGCATCCTAAATTAAACTCCGTAATAATTGTAACTGCTTTATATGACTAAAGTAGGCACCTCAGGGCTGATTATCTCCTTTAGTAATTTTGATAGATATTGGCTAAATATACTAAACGATCACCTTTCTAAATAGGATCTGTACTGTTATCTTACAGGCAGATTTGGGACTACTTTCCCTATTTTAAAATTGCTTGTCACACTTGTTTTATTTTATGCATTAACATATTAAAAGTTAAGTTTTATTAATAGACATAGTAATACAAAATTTCGATATTTTCTTAACCTCTGGTGACACCTACTGGTAGTTTTGTTACTACAATTTTTTTATTTTTGTTTTATTTCTAATTCTTTTGCTGTTTAGGGAATGCCAGGTAATTTTAAAATGTACAAGGCAAGCAGACTTATGCACGTTTTGATTACACAGAGGGACTGCTTAAAAAAAGAAACATGGCTCCAGATTGAACAAGATTATTCTATGACCAATGATTTGCTGGCGCTATTTTGGTTTCAGGGGTCTTAAAAAAAACGCAAAAAAATCATCCCAGACCGTAGGTGTTGGAAAAATATAATAGGAGATTTGTACATTTAAAGAAAAAAAAAAAGAGGCAAACATAAAACAAATTGGCGTGCTCCCAACCTATAAAAAATATTGATTAAGTAATGGAAAACATCCATTTGGGAAATTGGTGCAGCAGTGGATCAAAAGTCTTAAAAGACATTTTCGACCAAAACAAAATAAAACCCTTTCCCAATGTGGTTTCAGAATATAATCTGCCTGCTAGAGAAATATTTAATCTGAGAGTGGGAGGGTTTTTTTCTAAATATGGACCTGTAGTGAGTTCAGAAGACCTGAAGGATCTTGAGACGCTGATAGGACAAACACATTTCCAAAGTTTTATGTCTAAATGTGCACAATTTATCTATACAATAAATCAAAGAAAAACTTATCATTCCATTAAAAAAATGGGAGTCAGATCTTACAACAGAAATCCAGCATAGAAATATACACTGTGTTAACCTGAGAGAAATACAATATAAACTGCATAACAGATGGTATTGGGTCCCTTCTAGAATCAGGAAAGTGAGTAATAATCTGAATGATACTGTTAAACCATGTTGGAGATGGGGAAAGAATATTGGGAATTTTGTACATATTTGGTGGACTTGTCTATTGATCACGAACTTCTACAGGCAGCTGTTTGATTTTTTGAGCAAATTGTGTGGTTTTGTGACAGGAATGAATCCAGAGCTTGCCCTACTTCTCCTGAGGTTGAATAGAGTACAGAAATATATTCGCCCTTTAGATCTGCACATAATAACTTCAGCAAAACTATTGATTGCTGTAGCGGACCACCTGGTAACCCGACCAGTTACCTCCGCTAATGGCCTTCCTTCACCCAATCAGGAACCATGTAACATACAAAAAGACCTATTTCCCCCCAGTTTTGGAGGTACAACTCTAACAATCTTAATGGAAAACAAGCTTCTTTTATGCACAGACCCCCACAGGGGGTCTCTATTCATTCAGTACAAATTCCTCAGTCCCAGGCTGGAGGGGGATGGCTTACAGCAGATAACCATCTCCCGCTATGGGAGATACTAACTGGACAATAGTTACACACATTAAAACATAGGTCATACAGGGGGGACACTTAGGTACTCCGCGCCCTGGGAAGGGGTCACACATATCAGACACATATCACTGGATATCCCCAGGTCCCCTCTGGGATTCCTGCAAATAGCAGGGCTATTGGATGTACAAAGCCTGAGAAATCATTGTGTAAAATCTGGGGCTTGAGGCTCTGTACATCCCCGAAATTAGTTCCATGGAGTTGCTTGGTTTAGTCCGGTGAATTCAAACTTCGCGCCTAAACCAAGCAACAACCAATCAGCTGAACGGGTGCAAACCCAATCCCGCCAATCAACGCTCAGAGAGGGGAGGAGTTTCGGCACCCAAATCCGAAGAAAAGGCGCGAAACTCGGTTGCACCAATCAGTGTGTGGGGAGGAGATGGGTTTCGCTGCCCTATCAGATAAAAGGGCACGAAACCCCATTTGGAAGGCGCTCCTTCTCTGATTGGTCGCCTGCACCCCGCAGCAACCAATCAGCGCTCCCTCGTCTTGACCAATCAGGAGAATGGCGCGAACCCAGTTTGAATGGGAGAGCCTTCTCCCATTGGTCGGTGCAGACTTCCAGACGGCCAGCAGGGACTCTGCGGCTGTGAAGCCGACTCACAGCCCCAGGGTCTCCACTGAGGCAGACCTTGGGGGGAGCACTCTTTGGGCAGCTACGAGCCAGGCCTCGCAGCCCCTTGGGTAGGGGAAACAGTGATTATGGCTCTTTTAGGAGTAGGTTAGGGTGATCCGGACCACCAGTACCCCAGAGATATCCCCACCAACATCATGGATCAGTCCCTGGAGTCCCGGTGCAAAGCCCCTGCAAGGGAAGCATCCCTCTTCGGGATCCAAACGCTCCCCCTGGTGGTCACCCAGGGAAATGCTCCCCCTGGCGGCAACCCAGGGGAGCGCTCATTAATTATTTCCCTTGCGGTTTCACACCTATGTTGCGAACGTTCTGATTAATTGGTGGGAACATTCTAATGGGGCACCGGGGTGGTCCTCATTTTGGCCTCATTTTGACCCTGCGCTTTTAAAAGGCATATTACACACTTAAAATAAAACTACATGGGGAATGACACATTTTATACTGGGGAATCTACGAATATAGAAGAGGTTAATTCACCAAGCCAGCCAGCAGTCCCACCACAATCTTTCAATATCCCAAATTAGAATAGATTAATTAAACAACATTATCTGTTGATGCAAGATAGAGTTAGGTTGCTCTACAGTGAAAAATTGGAATTCCCAAACTGTTGAACTGTGGGAATATTGGTGTCAGGGCACTCACCGGTTCCTCCGCGTCTCTCCCGGCGGCTGACACAGTACCACCTCGGCGGAGGGGGGAGACCAGGCATCTGACTCTTGTATTGCAGCGGTGCCAGGGCTCTTCCCATCTCGCCACTCTAAGCAAAACAATCACAGGCGTGCGTGCCTAGAAAACTGCCTCTAAAAAAGGCAGAAGACTTAAATTACTTAAAACAATTACCCAAAGAAATAAGATAGGTGTAAATCTCTCTCCTATCAAATCCCATCACAGTATGTTCCCAGTGCTTAGTTATACAGGGAGTGCAGAATTATTAGGCAAATGAGTATTTTGACCACATCATCCTCTTTATGCATGTTGTCTTACTCCAAGCTGTATAGGCTCGAAAGCCTACTACCAATTAAGCATATTAGGTGATGTGCATCTCTGTAATGAGAAGGGGTGTGGTCTAATGACATCAACACCCTATATCAGGTGTGCATAATTATTAGGCAACTTCCTTTCCTTTGGCAAAATGGGTCAAAAGAAGGACTTGACAGGCTCAGAAAAGTCAAAAATAGTGAGATATCTTGCAGAGGGATGCAGCACTCTTAAAATTGCAAAGCTTCTGAAGCATGATCATTGAACAATCAAGCGTTTCATTCAAAATAGTGAACAGGGTCGCAAGAAGCGTGTGGAAAAACCAAGGCGCAAAATAACTGCCCATGAACTGAGAAAAGTCAAGCGTGCAGCTGCCAAGATGCCACTTGCCACCAGTTTGCCCATATTTCAGAGCTGCAACATCACTGGAGTGCCCAAAAGCACAAGGTGTGCAATACTCAGAGACATGGCCAAGGTAAGAAAGGCTGAAAGACGACCACCACTGAACAAGACACACAAGCTGAAACGTCAAGACTGGGCCAAGAAATATCTCAAGACTGATTTTTCTAAGGTTTTATGGACTGATGAAATGAGAGTGTCTTGATGGGCCAGATGGATGGGCCCGTGGCTGGATTGGTAAAGGGCAGAGAGCTCCAGTCCGACTCAGACGCCAGCAAGGTGGAGGTGGAGTACTGGTTTGGGCTGGTATCATCAAAGATGAGCTTGTGGGGCCTTTTCGGGTTGAGGATGGAGTCAAGCTCAACTCCCAGTCCTACTGCCAGTTTCTGGAAGACACCTTCTTCAAGCAGTGGTACAGGAAGAAGTCTGCATCCTTCAAGAAAAACATGATTTTCATGCAGGACAATGCTCCATCATACGCGTCCAAGTACTCCACAGCGTGGCTGGCAAGAAAGGGTATAAAAGAAGAAAATCTAATGACATGGCCTCCTTGTTCACCTGATCTGAACCCCATTGAGAACCTGTGGTCCATCATCAAATGTGAGATTTACAAGGAGGGAAAACAGTACACCTCTCTGAACAGTGTCTGGGAGGCTGTGGTTGCTTCTGCACGCAATGTTGATGGTGAACAGATCAAAACACTGACAGAATCCATGGATGGCAGGCTTTTGAGTGTCCTTGCAAAGAAAGGTGGCTAAATTGGTCACTGATTTGTTTTTGTTTTGTTTTTGAATGTCAGAAATGTATATTTGTGAATGTTGAGATGTTATATTGGTTTCACTGGTAAAAATAAATAATTGAAATGGGTATATATTTGTTTTTTGTTAAGTTGCCTAATAATTATGCACAGTAATAGTCACCTGCACACACAGATATCCCCCTAAAATAGCTAAAACTAAAAACAAACTAAAAACTACTTCCAAAAATATTCAGCTTTGATATTAATGAGTTTTTTTGGGTTTATTGAGAACATGGTTGTTGTTCAATAATAAAATTAATCCTCAAAAATACAACTTGCCTAATAATTCTGCACTCCCTGTACTGTGCTTACTGTGGTGTTAACTTTAGAATGCCTACCATGCCTTGTCTGGTTTATCCGCTATCTGACCCTCCACTAGTTTAAATTTCCTTTCTATGTTTTTTCATTTCCTTTTAACCTCCCTTTTTAATAACAATACATAGTTTTTGCTTAGTATTAGTATAGTTGTCTGAAAGACCAAATTATAAACAAGAAGGGCTTTTCATAACTTTGGTCTTTTAACTTTTTAGTAGATAGGTCCTTTCAGGTGAAAACCAATGAACAAAAGGCTGGAATTAGATTTAGGCGAAACAAAAGGTAACCCCAGCACCCTGTGACCCGGCAGCCATTGGGGGCCACATTTATTATGGCTCCTGGTATGAGCTAAGCTCTGAGTTAACCCCAGCACCCTGTGACCCGGCAGCCATTGGGGGCCACATTTATTATGGCTCCTGGTATGAGCTAAGCTCTGAGTTAACCCCAGCACCCTGTGACCCGGCAGCCATTGGGGGCCACATTTATTATGGCTCCTGGTATGAGCTAAGCTCTGAGTTAACCCCAGCACCCTGTGACCTGGCAGCCATTGGAGATCACATATATCATGGCTCCTAGTATGAGTTCATCTTTGAGGTAACCACAACGCCCTGTGACCTGGCAGCCATTGAGGGACACATTTATCATGTCTCCTGGTGTGAGCTCAGCTTTGATATAACCCCAGCACCCTCTGACCTGGCAACCATTTATCATGGCTTCTAGGATGAGCTCAGCTTTGAGGTAACCCCAGCACCTTGTGACCTGGCAGCCATTGGGGGCCACATTTAATATGGCTCTTGGTATGAGCTCAGCTATGAGGTATCCTCAGCACCCTGTGACCTGGCGGCCATTGGGGGCCAAATTTATCATTGCTCCTTGTATGATGGAGATCAGCTTTGAGGTAACCCCAGCACCCTGTGACCCGGCCGCCATTGGGGCCACATTTATCATGGCTCCTGGTATGAGCTCAGCTTTGAGGTAACCCTAGTGCTCTGTGACCTGGCAACCATTGGGGGCCACATTTATCATGGTTCCTGGTGTGAGCTCAGTTCTGAGGTAAGCCCAGCACTCTGTGACCTGGAAGTCATTGAGGGACACATTGATCATGGTTCCTGGTGTGAGGTCAACTTTGAAGTAACCCCAACACACTCTGACCTGGCAGTTATTGGGGGCCACAATTATCATGGCTTCTGGTATGAGCTCAGCTTTGAGATAGTCCCCTGGACTCTTTGACCTGGCAGCCATTGGGTCCACATTTATCATGGCTTTTGCTATGATATCAGCTTTGAGGTAACCCCAGCACCCTGTGACCTGGCAGTTATTGGAGGCCACATTTATCATGGCTTCTGCTATGAGATCAGCTTTGAGGTAACCCGAGCACCCTGTGACCTGGCAGTTATTGGGGGCCACATTTTTCAAGGCTTCTGCTATGAGATCAGCTTTGAGGTAACCCCAGCACCCTGTGACCTGGCAGCCATTGGGGGCCACATTTATCATGGATTCTGGTATGAGCTCAGTTTTGAGGTAACCCCAGCACCCTGTGACCTGGCAGTTATTGGGGGCCACATTTATCATGGCTTCTGCTATGAGTTCAGCTTTGAGGTAACCCCAGCACCCTGTGACCTGGCAGTTATTGGGGGCCACATTTATCATGGCTACTGGTATGAGCTCAGCTTTGAGGTAACCGCAGCACCCTGTGACCTGGTCGCCATTGGAGGCCACGTTTATCATGGCTCCTGGTATGAGCTCAGCTTTGAGGTAACCCCAGCACCCTGTGACCTGGCCGCCATTGGGGGCCACATTTATTATGGCTCTTGGTATGAGCTCAGCTTTGAGGTAACCCCAGCACCCTGTGACCAGGCAGCCATTGGGGGCCACATTTATCATGGATTCTGGTATGATAGAGCTCAGCTTTGAGGAAACCCCAGCACCCTGTGACCTGGCCGCCATTGGGGGCCACATTTATTATGGCTCTTGGTATGAGCTCAGATTTGAGGTAAACCCAGCACCCTGTGACCTGGCAGTTATTGGGGGCCAAATTTATCATGGCTCCTGGTATGAGCTCAGCTTTGAGGTAACCCCAGCACCCTGTGACCAGGCAGCCATTGGGGGCCACATTTATCATGGATTCTGGTATGATAGAGCTCAGCTTTGAGGAAACCCCAGCATCCTGTGACCTGGCAGTTATTGGGGGCCACATTTATCATGGATTCTGGTATGATGGAGCTCAGCTTTGAGGTAACCCCAGCACCCTGTGACCCAGCAGCCATTGGGGGCCACATTTATCATGGATTCTGGTATGATGGAGCTCAGCTTTGAGGTAACCCCAGCACCCTGTGACCCAGCAGCCATTGGGGGCCACATTTATCATGGATTCTGCTATGAGCTCAGCTTTGAGGTAACCCCAGCACCCTGTGACCTGGCCGCCATTGGGGGCCACATTTATCATGGCTCCTGGTATGATGGAGCTCAGCTTTGAGGTAACCCCAGCACCCTGTGACCCAGCAGCCATTGGGGGCCACATTTATCATGGCTTCTGCTATGAGCTCAGCTTTGAGGTAACCCCAGCACCCTGTGACCTGGCAGTTATTGGGGGCCACATTTATCATGGATTCTGGTATGATGGAGCTCAGCTTTGAGGTAACCCCAGCACCCTGTGACCTGGCCGCCATTGGGGGCCACATTTATCATGGCTCCTAGTATGAGCTCAGCTTTGAGGTAACCCCAGCACCCTGTGACCTGGCAGCCATTGGGGGCCACATTTATCATGGCTCCTGGTATGAGCTCAGCTTTGAGGTAACCCCAGCACCCTGTGACCTGGCAGTTATTGGGGGCCACATTTATCATGGCTCCTGCTATGAGCTCAGCTTTGAGGTAACCTCAGCACCCTGTGACCTGGCAGTTATTGGGGGCCACATTTATCATGGCTCCTGGTATGATGGAGCTGAGTTGAGGTAACCCCAGCACCCTGTGACCTGGCAGTTATTGGGGTCCACATTTATCATGGCTCCTAGTATGATGGAGCTGAATTGAGGTAACCCCAGCACCCTGTGACCTGGCAGTTATTGGGGGCCACATTTATCATGGCTCCTGGTATGAGCTCAGCTTTGAGGTAACCCCAGCACCCTGTGACCTGGCAGTTATGTATAATACTAACAATAATAATACTCTGGAAGGGGCGTTGCCTTCAAACTGGGCTCGCGCATTGCCGTTGCTAGGAGACCGTTTTCCTCTCAACCAGGAGCCGTTAGTCTTCCGGTGCATGCCGGGTAATGTAGTCCCACAGGTGACAGACAGACGCACAAAAGATGAAATCTTGGCAGAGGAGGGGCACAGGGCGTGACGTAATCCCTGACCTGTCACTCATATCTGCTTAGCCAGGTGCCACCGTACCGTTACGCTCCCGGTGCATGCCGGGTAATGTAGTCCTACAGGAGACAAGCAGATACCGTTGAGGGGGCGGGGCGTGGGGGTCCCTGTCCGTGCTCGGAGGGGTGACGTCACCATCCTTGCCCCCCTGTGTCATGGCAGAGAGAGGGGAAGTGGGGGGTCTGTGAGTGTCCCAGCTCGGGGGTCTCTGAGAGACAGAGAGTGACAGCCATTCACCTGCCTGGACACAGGTAACAACACCCTGCACCCACTCACACACCTCATAGATATACCATACAGATATAGATATACCATACAGATACAGATATAGATATACTATACAGATATAGATATACCATACTATATAGATATACCATACAGATATAGATATACCATACAGATATAGATATACCATACAGATACAGATATACCATACAGATACAGATATAGATATACTATACAGATATAGATATACCATACTATATAGATATACCATACAGATATAGATATACCATACTATATAGATATACCATACAGATATAGATATACCATACTATATAGATATACCATACAGATATAGATATACCATACAGATACAGATATACCATACAGATACAGATATAGATATACTATACAGATATAGATATACCATACTATATAGATATACCATACAGATATAGATATACCATACAGATACAGATATACCATACAGATACAGATATAGATATACTATACAGATAAAGATATACCATACAGATATAGATATACCATACAGATACAGATATAGATATACTATACAGATAAAGATATACCATACAGATATAGATATATATTATATCCAGCTAGGGAGCAGTTATATAGATATACCATACAGATATAGATATACCATACAGATATAGATATACCATACAGATACAGATATACCATACAGATACAGATATATATTATATCCAGCTAGGGGGCAGTTATATAGATATACCATACAGATATAGATATACCATACAGATACAGATATATATTATATCCAGCTAGGGGGCAGTTATATAGATATACCATACAGATATAGATATACCATACAGATATAGATATACCATACAGATACAGATATACCATACAGATATAGATATATATTATATCCAGCTAGGGGGCAGTTATATAGATATACCATACAGATATAGATATACCATACAGATATAGATATATATTATATCCAGCCAGGGGGCAGTTATATAGACATAACATACAGATATAGATATATATTATATACAGCTAGGGAGAAGTTAAATCCCAACCTTTTGTCATGACATCTATCATAGTCTTCACTTCCTTTTGCCACCTTTAATCTACACTTATCTTACAACACCATCAAACTATATCTTACAGGCATTCAACATCACATGCTAACTCTACAACCTAATACACATAGCTTCATGTCATCTTATCCGATAAAGAACATACTCAGCGGTATTCAGAGAGCCGTTCCTCCACGTCCCTCGCAGAGATTACCTATAGACAACACACTTTTCCAATCATTGTCTGACCTATTAGACTCCAAACCTTTTCACTCTACCACCAGCACAGTCAAAGCTGCCATGTACATAGCATTCTACGGGTTCCTCAGGCCAAGATAATTCACTGCTATCACCACCACGCAGACATACAGATGTCTTCTACGCACACATCTACGCAAACACATGGATCACTACATACTGTCACTACCCCAGTCAAAAACAAGCAAACACGCACCTCCAGTGGAGATCACTTAGTTCCCTACCCAAAACAAATTGTGTCCAGGGGCGGCGCTAGATTCCTACCTTCAACTTAGCACATCACCACCATCACAACACCTATTCACACTACAAGGCTCTGTACTTACTACCACTACTTTCATGAAATACATCCTATCCCTGTTAACCATGCTAGGTTTTAACCCTTCTCACTACTCAGGTCACTACTTCCGCATAGGGGCGGCCTCCACAGCTTCCAGCCAGGGCCGGTGCAAAGATTTTTGGGTACATAGGCGAAGATGTATTTTTCTGCCCCCCCCCCCCCTCCCTCTCCCCCAAAAATAACATCTTCACCTATGTGCCTCTTAACCAGCCCCTCTCCCCGTCCATTATTGGTCCCCTCCCTTCCCCGTCCCTTAGTGTTCTTCTGACAGTCACACACTCAATGACAAACACACAGATTTACTGATCTGACACACACTCATTCATTGACAGACACACTGATAGTCACACACAGACTCAATGACAAAGATGCTCTCACTGATTTTCCAGACACACATACACTGACACACTCACACACTCACATGCAACACTCATACAATCACTCACAGACACACACACACTCATATAATCACTCACAGACACACACGCACTCACAGTCACTCACAGACACACATACACTCACTCACGCACACAATTACAGTCACTCAGACACACATACAGTCACTCAGACACACATACAGTCACTCAGACACACATACAGTCACTCAGACACACATACAGTCACTCAGACACACATACAGTCACTCAGACACACATACAGTCACTCACAGACACACATACACTCACTCACATACACTCATACACTCACTCACATACACTCATACACTCACTCACAGACACACATACACTCACGCACAGTCACACATACACTCACGCACAGTCACACATACACTCACGCAGTCACACATACACTCACGCACAGTCACACATACACTCACGCACAGTCACACATACACTCACGCACAGTCACACATACACTCACGCACAGTCACACATACACTCACGCACAGTCACACATACACTCACGCACAGTCACACATACACTCACGCACAGTCACACATACACTCACGCACAGGCACTCACACAGAGACACACAGACACTCACACAGAGACACACTCACAGACACTCACTCACAGACACACAGACACTCACTCACAGACACACAGACACTCACTCACAGACACACAGACACTCACACATACACATCACATACATTCACTAATTATTTTAATAAATAAACATTTTTCACCCAGCCTCCCTACCTGGAGAGCTGGTGTGGATGATAATCATTCCCTGGGGTCCAGTGGGGCTGCTGGGCGGCGGGCGGCAGTGCTGTGATCAGACGCGGCGAGTGAGCTCTAACCTCTCTGCTCTGCTCCCTCACACGCTGTCTAGTGATGCCGCGGGAGCCGGAATATGACGTCATATTCTGGCTCCCGCGGTATCAGCAGACAGCGCGCTATGAAGGCAGAGCGGTGAGATTAGAGCTCCCTCGCCGCGTCTGATCACAGCACAGCCGCGCCGGGGGTCTAGATAGCTTCCCTCCTGCCGGTCACTGAAATATTGCGCCCCCGGAGCGGGTGCGCCCTAAGGCGGCCTGCTGGACCTTATGGACGCGCCGGCCCTGCTTCCAGTGCTAACATACCAGTGCACATCATAAAATCACTGGGGCGTTGGAAGTCATCTGCATATACGACTTGCATACCCAAACCTACACAAGAATTAAGAAATGCATTTAAAGAAATGTCTGGATAATTGTATATATATTTGTTGACTGTAAATCTTTGGTTATTCACTTTTTGCCCTCTTTATTTACTGGCCTACCGTATCGTTGGTCTCGGCACACCACAACCGACTTTGCTCTTTTATACTATCCTACGTTCTTACTTGAACCTTACTCCATATACAGCTAATTGCCCCTTACACAAGTATTAAGGCCGTTTGGCCTGTAATTTTGGGAGGGGCTTAAATTAAATCACTCCCCTATATAAGGTACACCCCTTATCTGACTCCATATCGATCAAGGTCAGCTTCTAAATGACCCTCCCACCCACTCCTCATTCTCAAAACTTTATTTTTCTTTCTATTACTTTACTTTACTTTCATTACTTCTTGGTGGGCCGTCTTTCTTTACAGGCCTACCGTATCGTCGGTCTCGGCACACCACAACCGACTTTGCTCTTTTATACTATCCTACGTTCTTACTTGAACCTTACTCCATATACGGCTATTTGCCCCTTACACAAATATATATCTATATCTATCAAGGGGGAAGTTAGGGGCAGTTATATTTGTATGGGTCTGTTATATATAGCTAGAAGTCGTTTTATATATATATATATATATATGTGAAAAACAGGAGCACTCGCTTGGATTTTTCAAATGTGAATAAACTGTTTAATCACAACTCAGCATCAACGTTTTGACCCTTCAGGAAGACCCTGAAGGGTCGAAACGTTGATGCTGAGTTGTGATTAAACAGTTTATTCACATTTGAAAAATCCAAGCGAGTGCTCCTGTTTTTCACCTTTATACCTGCTGGCCTGGAGGCACCCTGGTAATACACATTTTATATACTTTTTTTGGGTTGAGTGCCAGAGTCTGGTTATATATATATATATATATCTATCTCTATCTATCTATCTCCAAAAGATAGCTGCTCACCGCTACTGTCAGGACCTGTTATTTTGACCCTGAGGAAAGTCCGGAGTGGGGACTGACACGTTGATCGCTGATTTTATCCTGATTTAAATAAAGACCGATGAGCAGCTATCTTTTGTATCTTTGGAGTCCAGGCTTCAGCACCCGGCTAATGTGAATCTACTAAGCGTCAGTGCAGGGGAATTTTTCTGTTTATATATATATACATGCATACATAGCAAGGGGAAGTTATATACATTTTGTATTATTTTTATGTTATTTATATAGCGCCAAAAAATTCTGCAGCGCTTTACAATGGGTGGACGAACAGACATGTAGTTGTAACCAGACAAGTTGGACACACAGGAACAGAGGGATTGAGGGCCCTGCTTAATGAGTTTACATGTTAGAGGGAGTGGGGTATAGTGACACAGTAACAGAGGGATTGAGGGTCTGCTCAGTGAGCTTACATGCTAGAGGGAGTGGGATATAGTGACACAGTAACAGAGGGATTGAGGGCCCTGCTCAGTGAGCTTACATGTTAGAGGGAGTGGGGTATAGTGACACAGTAACAGAGGGTTTGACGGTCCTGCTCAGTGAGCTTACATATATATATATCTCAGTTATATAAAGCTGGGGATCATTTATATATAGATATAGGGGCCCTTATAACAGGATGTTTGGGTGCAACATTCTCATTTTTATATATATATATAGTGGTGTATCCTGGTTTTGTGCTGCCCTAGGCAGGACAAAACTCAGGCGCCCCCCGACCCCCTCGCCCCCCCCCCCCGCGACACCCCCACCCAACCCTTCCCCCCCGTCCCGCTTTCTAAATACACACACACACACACACAAATTCACTGACAGATACGCATACACTAGCTAACAGACACACACACTCTCTGTCATACACACACACTCTCTGTCATACACACACACTCTCTGTCATACACACACACTCTCTGTCAGACACACACACTCTGTCAGACACACACACTCTCTGTCAGACACACACACTCTCTGTCAGACACACACACTCTCTGTCAGACACACACACTCTCTGTCAGACACACACACTCTCTGTCAGACACACACACTCACTGTCAGACACACACACTCTCTGATATATAATATAATGTAATATAACATATATAATATAAAATATATAATATATAATAATATAATAATATATAATACATATAATATTATAATATATTATATATATTTATTATATATATTATTATATTATATTATATTATTATATTATATTATATATTAGATTATATATATTTAATATATATAATATATATATATAATATAATATATAATTAATTTAACCTACCCCCCCAGCCTCCTTACCTTTGGGAATGCTGGGGGGGGGTTCTCTATCTCCCTGGGGTCTAGTGGGGCTGCCGGTCGGGCTGCTGGGCTGGTTGCTGGGCGGGCGGCTGGCGAGGGAGCTCTTCCTCTAAGCTCTCTGCTCAGCTCCCTCGCGCGCCGCAGAGTGGGGCTGGGAGCCGGAAGATGACGTCATATTCCGGCTCCCAGCCTCACTCTGCGGCGCGCGAGGGAGCTGAGCAGATCGCTCAGAGGAAGAGCTCCCTCGCCAGCCGCCCGCCCGCCCAGCCCATCAGCCCGACCGGCAGCCTTGTTAGCCGCAAGGCTAACAAGGCACTTGCCCTGGGCATTTGGGGGCGGCGTTTTTTGCCGCCCCCTGGAAAATGCCGCCCAAGGCAAATGCCTTGTTTGCCTTGCGGCTAAAACGCCCCTGTATATATATATATATATATATATATATATATATATATATATATATATATAATAAATACACAAGATCCATCACAAAATATACACAAATACACAACCATCCCCCCATGTTTCCTATATATATATATATATATATATATATATATATATATATATATATAGCCAAAAAAAATCAGCAATCCCAGGACTTGTATAAGAAATGAACATCAGTCTTTATTCCAACGGTCAACGTTTCAGTTCCGCTCGGGAACTTTCATCAGGACAGAATACCTATAATATATATATATATATATATATATATCTCAGTTATATAAAGCTAGGGATCATTTATATATAGATTTGGGATCAGTTCTATACAGCTAGTGCCAGTTATTTATATATAGATAGGGGCCCTTATAACAGGAAGTTTGGGTGCTACATGCTCATTTTTAATGATTATTCTATTTTGAATTTTGTATATTATATATCTTTTACTATCAGGAAAGTGATTAGTCCCTAGGCATGCACTATCCCTTACCCTGATACCTAATGTGTCTTCTTACACCCTTTGCTGGTATGATAATAAACCCTTTTTATTATTTATCTCTGTTTATTTCTAGATTTTCATTTGTCGTAAGATAAAACGTTTTATCTTTGCACCTGCATGTATAGCACAACGTCGCCCACACACCTTGCTGTATCAAAACCTGTCTGTGTCACTCAGGAAACTCAAACATAGCTCTGCCATGGAAACCAACCTGCAGAAGAGGAAGGAGAGCAGAAAGGCTCTGCGAATCAAAGTCATCAGCATGGGAAACGCAGAGGTGGGCAAGGTAAGGGTTAACACGCGGACTGCAAGGTGGGCAATGGTACGCAGCGGTTCTAGTGAGTCCTGGTATCGGGAATCATTATTGTTCATGTACATACAATGCTGGGATGGAAAATTATCAATGTGCAAAATCTAAAAATGTTACCTGCACAGTGCACACTATCTCAAATCCCTATGTATATTTAAATAAAATAAGTTTTTTAGTATCACTGCAATGACCGTTAGTGTAAGCTAACCTGCCACATCAAGGTAAATAATTCACCTTGCTACTTACTGCTAAAAGGCAAAATCTCTTGAGACAAAAAGTTGAATTGTGTTTGTTTGTTTATAGAAACCACTACACTTTTATGCATATCCCACGCATGCTTAAACTCCTTTACTGTGTTAACCTCTACCACTCCAGCTGGAAGGCTACTCCATGCGTCCACTACCCTCTCAGTAAAGTAATACTTCCTGATATTATTTTTAAACCTTTGCCCCTCTAATTTAAGACTATGTCCTCTTGTTGTGGTAGTTTTTCTTCTTTTAAATATAGTCTCTTCCTTTATGTATTTAAATCTTTCTATCAAATCCCCCCTGTCTTGTCTTTCCTCCAAGCTATACATGTTAAGACCCTTTAACCCTTAATAGTGCATATTGAGCAGAACTGAAACATGACTGTTTAACCCCTTAAGACCGCAGGGCATTCTATGCCGTCCCTATTTTGGTGGCTCTAAACGCCGCAGGGCGGCATAGAACGCCCTGCGATCTTTTGTACTTACCCAATCGCGGTATGGGGACTAACCTGGGAGCCCAGGGAGTCCCCCTCCATCCTCTTCGGCCCCCCTGGGCCATGTGATCGTGAGGTCCTTGCGAGGACCTCGCGATCACTTGGACGGCATTGCCGTCCATGTCAATGCCAGTAGGGAGAGTGCCTGTAATGACAGGTACTCCCCCTGCTGCCTGAAAATAAAATAAAACATGTTAAATCGTTAAGATACGTTCATTGATGTAGGTAAAGAAAGTGTTAATTTAGAAAGTTGGGGGGAGGGCAATGCCCAGGCAATGCTTGGATAAGTAAGGGAAGAGGTTATGAATGGGTAGTGTAGATGCTGAGTAGGGTTAGGGTTAATGCAGGTGTATTGTCCAGGTTTTGCTGAGTCTGGGAAGGATTGGGTTTGTCTTTAGTTAATATTTTGGCAGTGCCAAGGTAATATTGAAATTAAAGGGACACTCCAGGCACCAAAACTACTTAGTCCTAATTGATTTGTCTGAAAGCATGCCTCTAGTGGCTATCACACTGTTCCTAGAGATGCTTCCTTTTTAAGACCTTTGATACGTTTCAAAGATCTCACGGTACCATGACTCCCAACATGGGGTATTTACTGGCTACATATTGGTGGAAATGTTTTTTTTCCACTCATTTTCCTTTCTAGAAGTAGTTTTTATGATTGGTGTTTAACTATCTCAGTCCTGGAACGGCCTGTTGTGTTCCTGTCTCATCCAGTGAAGTGAAGGGATCAGATGGCATATGTTTTTAATATTCACATCAGATTAGATATTCTAGCGAGCTGCAGCCATCTGTTGTGTGTTTTGATGCAGCATGCAGGGTGGGCGTGCGTGCTTCGATTCGCATCAGCAGAGGAGTTAGGAGACCGTTTGCCCTATTACCAAGGAACCATGGCAGGGTACTCCTGGCGTAATAATCACTACAGTGGACTGCGGTGGTTCTGATTGTTGGATTAATACGTTAAACATTGTCTAAAACACTGCCATTGTGGCCATGTGTATTCTGAGATTTTATTATTCTGTGTCTCGGTAAGATCAATTAAACTAATAAATGTGTGTTCCAATGGTAATCTGAATGTGCCAGTGTCTAGACACCACTCTCAGCGGACAAACCACGCTTGGCAGCATTGTTTAACAGATAATGGGGTGTATACTGCCACACCAAGGCGTACTGGATCAAAGAGGGCCAGAAAAGGTAGTTTCTGGAAAGAAACGGTAGTTTCTGGACTGACATTAGCAGAGGCAGCAATACATCAAATTGTCTTGTTATATTCGACCATTGCTGCTGTTTCCCACACTTTCAATGTGCCACCTCCTGTTTCTCCTACCCATCTATGTTGATTGTTCCCGGGAGAAGGACCCTGTATTTTTTTTTTGTCAAATTTCGCACTATTTCTTAGATGTATTGTACATTTTGTCTTTTACTTGTACCCATGTACAGTGCTTTAGTATAATAATAATCATAAGTACCGGAGTGTTTGGTAGGATGTCTGCTTTGAAAGATTTAGACAATGCCTAGTGATCTCTACTCTCTAACCCAAATTCCTCACATTGCTCGTCCTCTGATAACGTGTCCTAATGTGTTCTAAGACCTGATTGAGGACACACGGGGTTAATAAATGTTTCCCTACACAGAAGGATGATTTCAAGTATTTCCCAACCCCCCATCCAAGTGTGGACTGTGCTCTATCTGCACAGATATACCTGAAAGCAGTCTGACTCCTATGTAAAAATGTATAATGAGAGGCGGAGCTTGAACTCAAACCTGAACAGACGCCATATCCCAAAGCTCTCCCTGAATAACCCTTAATTCACCAGATATCGCCTGAAATACTATCGATCCGACCCTGCAACCCAAAAATCTCAAACAAGCAAGTGGGGCAGAACCGGCTGATGCCTTTTTTCCAGCCGCAAAAGCAGCAGAAGCGGCGCCGCCGAGTTGAGGCCTACCGCCCGCTGACAACCGCGGACCTCGAGGCACTCTTGAGGAGCAGCTACACAGGCCACCCAGAAGCGGAAGGGCCGACATACGAACCGGCTATGGGCCGACGGTCTCAGAAACCGACTGCGGGGCCCGATACCAGGGATATCGGGACCATGCTCCAGCGGCCGGCACAGCACCAAACCCATACGTCCTCGGAGGAAACCCAAAGCGAGGCTGAAACCGAGCCACGCGGCCGGGAGGCAGAGACGACACCAGCCTCTCGGGCACCAGTGACACCAATTACGGAGGCCTCAGACGACACCGCTCCGTCCACAAAGGGCGACCTAAAAATTCTCCTAGCCAATATACACAGACTGCTGGAGGCGGACTCAGCAAAGATCAAAACAGAACTTAAAGAGGTCAGAGAGAAGGTTGGAGCGGTTGAAGACGGGGTAACGGAGGCACACAACAAGATACACGCGATGCAGGACACGGTCCTCCAGCTGCAACAGTCCCAAAGAATCCTGATGGGCCGGCTTGCAGTTATGGAGGACCGACACCGCCGGCTAAACATAAAGATCAGGGGAGTCCCGACCACAGTGTCCGCGGAGGAATTACCCCACTACACAAGACGCCTCCTCGCAACCTTATTACCCCCAGCAGCAGCCCGCAAGCTGACCCCGGACGGGGTATACCGTCTCCCCTCGACGACCCACACGAAAACTAACCTGATCCGAGACGTCATCCTGAGATGCCGCACTGTCCAGGAAAAGATTCAGATCATGCAGGCCGTGAGGGACAAAACGCCACTTTCTTTTGAGAACTCCGCACTACTGTTCTTTCAGGACTTATCCAGGGCGACGCTGCTGTGGAGAAAATCCTGTAACCCCGTCACTATTCAACTACGAGCAGCTGGCATAACATACAGGTGGGGAGCAGACAATTGTATCCAAGTCACACGAGACGGGACCACTCACGTCCTACAAACCATGGAAGAAGCTGCATCGTTCCTCCGAAAACTGGGGCTGCCCGATAGCACAGCAACCTCTGGCCTACCTACAAGCACCTGGGATCCGACAGCAGTGACACCCTTTGTGCCGCGATCCAGAGCCACACCGCCGCCAGATCCGTAAGATACCGTGCTGAGCGCTGACACTTGGCCATGTTAACGGGACATGGGCACCCACACCGTATAGACGTGGTTGGAAACCCCGATGAACATTACCTGGACTGGCTCGAGCTACCCTAGTTATAAATGTTTTCTTGTTTCTTTTACGCAAGTTTTTCTCATGTTTTTATGTTTTTCAATTGCATAGGAATATGTACCTCTATGGCTATAATATCACCCTCCCTCCCCCCCACACACACAGGAGCCACTACACCACATGCTCATGGAGGGGGAACCGGAGGAACTCACACATACGCAAGACCCAAGGTCTAAAGACCCCACAGGGGCTTTCACCTAGGCCCATACACCATATGGCGTTAATACCTCCCCACCCCCCACAGCCCCCCTACGTTAGGGGCACTGTACTAGCCCGCATTTGTAATCTTTTCTGTTAGATTGCTTAGATGGTCACCACGTCGGATTAGCATACTCACAATCACTATACTAAGCGTCAACCTAAACCAGGCTCCGGCCGGTTGAAGAGCTCCCAGCGGCTAATACGCTTCGGACACATCACTAAATTAATAAGTCAGCATGTTATAAAACAATTTCACTCACGCCACAATTATTGTCAGCTCACATGCTAGGTCCCTAGTACACCTGTTTTCATATCACTGTCTGACATACCATGTTCCTACTTGTATGTTACCTTTACAACAAAAAAAAAAAAAAAAAAACAGAAAATGTGCAGTTCTTTCTATATGCCACAAAGATCTAACATGTGAAATGCTTATAATCTACAATATGTCATGGCATAATAAAAAGTCTGCTTGTCAAACTATTGCACAACCAAAATAAAGAATTAAAAAAAAAAAAAAAAAAAAAAAAAAATGTATAATGATTGTATGAAAATACTCACTTGTACTCTTGTCAGTGATCTCAATCTGATTTAAGGTATGTCTACCATGTTAATTATGACAATTCAGAAAGGTTGGTTCGTTCTAAATTATTTCCAACATGTTTATTAATCCATTCATTAATGTTCTGAAGGGCAGGTATTGGATAATAAAATTAGATGTGTGTGCCTTTTATTAGGTTCTATTTAGATTTCTCACCATGTATAAAACCTGTTATTTGAAGTGTACATCATTCCTGTCAGGCTATTCACTAAGGTGTCAGTTCAGCTATTTAGGCATAGAAATGTAATTTAATAACCACTACGGCGACATTGTTCCGCAACAAAATGTCAAACCATTTACAAACAGGTTGACACTTGGCTCTCTCGACTCCCAGGTGCAGAAGCCTGGAATCGATCTCACTGGCTATTCATTGGCTGAGGGCATCATTGCTCACAGCCAATGAATGCAATTCTGTGCGTAGGAATATAGCCAGTCTGGAACGCTATTTCCTAGTCTGCTAAAGACACCCCAGTGACATTGCCGGAGGTGGAGTTACAAATTTGCTGCAGTCAGTGGTAATCCTTATTAAAGGGACACTATAGTCACCTAGTCCACTGTAATCCACCTCTAGTGCCTGTCAGTAAGACACCAACTTGAGGCACTTCTGCTGTACTGACCGAGTAAAATGTATGCACATGGCACAGAGGCTGCATGCACATTAGGTGATAATTTTCCTTTGTGCGGAGCATTGAATTGAACCATCAAGGAGGAGGCCATACTTCCTGTGACGGGGGAGGAGTGAACAGGAAAAAGGTGGGTAAAACTACTGGGACTAAGCAGAGCTAAGGGTATTCTAGTGTTAGGAGTACAGGTTTGTATAATTTTCCTTTAACTAGAATACTTTGGAACACAATAAGCTAGGAGCAGGAGATATTGCTAATACCCACATACGTGATAGAAATGGAACACGTGGAATATTAATCCCATTATAGCAATGCTGCTCTCGTGTTTTATATCCAATAGGTATTCTGTGTCATCAGGCGAAAAATCGGCCCGGGCAGTTAATGGCAGAGCAGCCCACAGTGAGGGGTGGGGCCAAAAAAGGGGATGTGTTAATTGTGTGTGAATGCATGGGGGTGTGGTGTGTGTGTACAAGCAATATAGAGTGTGTAGTGTGTGAGTGCAGTGTGTGTGTAGTGTGTGTGTGAGTGCAGGGGGTGTATATAAGGGGTATAGAGAGAGCAGGGGGTTAGGTGGGTTAAAAGGGGGTATGATGGCAGGGGTGGCTGCTTAATTAATTTATCAATTAAAATATATGTATTCCACCCCCTTCCCTCTAATTATCTTGCTGGGGTCGAGGGGAGCATGCTGAGGACAATCTCTGGTGGTCCAGCCGGGAGGTTATTTGGACTGTACCTCCGCAGGGTACAGATCATGCTTCTCCCTCTCCGGAGGGAGGAAAGATGTGTGAATCTGGCCTACCTGTCTCCCTCTTGCGAGCGCCGGTACTACTGAGCGTTGCCGCTGGTTTCCATGGCAACACTGATAATATTGGAGCTCGTGAGAGGGAGAAAGGTAGGCCGGATTCACAAATCTTTCCTCTGGCCAGGAAAGGGACGGTGGTCCCTCATAGGGCCGGCAGGGGAGATCCTGTGATCTCACCTGCCGGCCTCAGCCCATGGCTATCGCGGCCCACCGGGCGTTTGCCCGATGGCCAGTCCGGGCCTGTGTGTCATCCATTATCTCCATGTACTTTCTTAATCAGCTCCATTATTTAACAGCAGCATCCTTCAAGCTGTGACAATTCCAAACACTATGCCATCTGCACCAGTGAAAATAAATGGGATTTGCTTTCCTTCTCTCTGTATCAGTCAATCAATCATTGCTGATTTTTTTGTGTCGTCGTTTAGAAAAGGCTAGTTTATATAGTGTGTGTGTGTGTGTTTGTTTGCGCAGATTGCCGCTTGCCCTGTTAGAAAGATAATCTTTCTACAATCATACAGGGTTATTCACTGAAGTGAGAATTCAAAGTTAAGGTCAAAATAACCGAACTTGAACAATTATCTAAATCAGCTATGCTTTCAGTTTGGCTACTCTGGCCTTAAATTAGAAATTTACTCTGAATTCTCACTTTAGTAAATAAAAGTGACAGAAAGAACCAGTTAAAAACAAGAGTGCAGCAATAACTTTTCTCCTTTTTTTCTCCTTTAATCGCAGTGTTTGCCATCATTGTGCAAGTAAAAAAAAATCATATTATTCTGCAAATTAAAAAAACAACAACTAAGAAACCAAATTAAATTATTTTTGTATTTATCAATGTTTTTTGTATATATTTTTAATGGGAAATTCTTTCATACTCCCTGATATTTTGCTTTCCCTGTAATGGACCATGGCAGTAGTACTCCAGGGTTAGCTCCTCCCATCACTCCCATTTTAGCTCATAAAAGGACACATAAACCATGATAACAGTTTGAAACAAGCCAACGATCAGGGAGGGTGCTTAGTGCTGCCATTACCGGAAAAGGAACAGATCGGTAAGTATGAAACAATTTTCAGTTTTCATGGCCCAGGCAACACTACTTCATACAATGCTGACATTTTATTAAGTGACAAACATTGGTTCAAGAAGTCAATAAGGCGGCAGAACCAAATTGAGCCTCTTTAGAGGATCTCACATCAAGTTGATGATGACCATGTAGCCGCTTTGCAGATCTGATCAGAAGAGACTTGTGCAACAGCTGCCCAGGAAGTGAATAGAGCTCAGTTGTAATGGGCTTTAAGACCTTTGGAGCCGGAACCTGTTTAGTCACATAAGCTTAATGGCCTAGACCAGCCTGGTTTTAGGAGATCCTTACAGGCCCTTATCATGTCCTCCAGGGAAGATAAAAAGACTAAAGGATCTTCTCCAGCTGAAAGCTCTGTTTAGGTAGATCGATAGACAGCGAACCACATCCAGGATCTGAGACAATTGTTCCTCCTCAGCAGAATGAGATGAGAAGAAAGCAGGTAAGATGCTCTCATGGTTCATATGAAATGATGAAACCGCTTGAGGCCTAAACTCTGAAACTGTTCTCAAAATCACCTTATTCTGTTGTAACGAGATGAAAGGTTCGTCTGATATGTGCTGCCAATTCCGGTACTCTTTTACCTGTTGTCAAGGCAACCAGAAGTAATGTCTTAAGAGTAAGGAGCATAACTGTAATCTCTTATAGGTTCAAATGGGGAACCTTGTAAGGCTGAAAGGACAAGTGGCAAATCCCAAGGAGTAGAAATGGACGTGATAGGAGGTCTGAGCTGCATGACAGCCTTCATAAAATGAGCCACATCAGAGTTGAGTGCCCGTCTCACTCAAGATAAGGCTAAAATGTGGACATATTCAGGCGGAGATCCTTGTCCAGGCCATCTTGCAGAAACCCCAGGAGATCCACAGCAGAGAAGGACCCTGGGGAGATACCTTTGGTAGGTGCACAGTCAGATAAGATGTCCCAGACACGATAATAGGCAGCAGAAGTAATCCGTTTCCTTGCCTGAAGAGTAGTTAAAATGACCACATCTGAAGACCACTTCTCCTTTAATCACCTAATTTCAGTCTCCATGCCATCAGCTGGAGGGTTTGCGGAGCCGTGTGGAACTAAGGACCCTGAGACTGCAGGTCCTCTCTCACTGGCAGACTCATGTGGGCTCTCCATGGAAAGACTCAACAGTGGGAACCATGGTTTCCACGGCCAATATGAACAGCTATCACCACCACTCGTTTGTCCTGAATCCTCCTGAAGAGGTTGAAGATAAGGGGAATTAGATGAAATGCATAACCTTTACGGAGATTACAGGAACAGCTGAGGACATCCCAACCTTCCGCCAGGGGATGATGCTCCTTGGAGAAGAATCTCTGAACCTGCCTATTATGGAAGTTTGGCCATAATGTCAATCTCCGGAAGACCCAATCTTTGAATCAACATCTGAAAGGCCCATTTTGCTAAAGAGCATTCTCCTGGCAAGATTTGGTGTCTGCTCAGGAAATTTACCTTGATGGAATCTGGAAGATATAGCGCACACAGCCCCATAAGGTGTTTTTGTGCCCATTTCATGAGGGGAATCATGATGCTCATCATTTTCGGGCTGTGGCTGTGATGCCACCACTGCAGTGTTGTCCACCTGTAGTTTCACCAGTAGTGTCGAATTTCCGACTTTAGGTGACACAAGGGCTCCAAAATCGCCATTAGTTACAGGTAGTTGTTAGATTCTCCTCTAAGGGATACATTTCCCTTAAATAGATATCTGGTTCATAGGAATGAAATTGGCGAATGTCACCTGGATTTCACCCGAATTCTACCAAATTTGGTCCAAAATAAAGGTCACGCCACCTGACTCGGAAGTACTTTACCGCGTTTGTGTGAGGCACCCAAAGAATGCTAGCAGGAACGAAAATTCACCTCTGCCAAGTCATGTAGGAACTCCTCAGCTGCCAGGAAATCTGTAACCCGTTCCCTTCAGCAGAGATCAAGTACCGTAAGGATTTATCCGACATTGCAAAGTTCTCATTCATCACACCGCATTGCTGCTACCCAAGGGTCAGTGCAGCATGCACCCCCAGTCACTAAGAGGGTTCTGCAGGGGGTCGCCCTTGGTGAGGCACTGTATATGGCAGCTTCTGGGAGAAAAGAGGCTGAACTAATACCAGTATATGTCAAAAAAGAAACAATAGGATAATGAAATATCTCACAGAGAAAATCTAAGGGAGTGTGGATAGGAAAAGAACCGGAGTATTGTGGTTTATGTGGCCTAACCTAACCTTAAATGTAGTCCTATCCAATGGGAGTGATTAGAAGAGCTAACCCTAGAGTGGCTGGGAAATAAATATTATATATACACACACATACTCTATTGCTTAGCTCACAAGATTTATTTGTGCATCAGGTTATTACTTGTTTAACCATTTTGTACTTTTTGAATAACTTTTAAATGTAAATCTGCTTACTATTTCAGAGTTGCATTATAAAGCGTTACTGTGAAAAACGATTTGTCCCGAAATATCAGACAACTATTGGAATCGACTATGGTGTAACAAAGTAAGTAGTTTTATATATTAACTGAAATCTATCTCTGTTCTAAAAATTCAATCTCATTCTTTTATAGCTTTTAATCTCATTCATTACACAGTGTTGCTGTCTTCATTTCAGTCTTCTCTTTTTTTTCCTTTCATGTTTTCTTCTTTTGGTTTGTAGAGTTCAAATGAAAGAACGGGAGATCAAAGTTAACATATTTGACATGGCAGGACATCCCTTCTTCTACGAGGTATGTAAAAAGTAGTGTAAAGGGGAAAAGTAATGCGTGAATTAAGCATTTTTTCATGGTTTCAGATTATATTTTGCTTCGTCTCCTGTAAGCGTCTCATTGTGATGGAATAAAAGTCCATTGTGATGGAATAAAATTAAAAATTCAAGCTATTGCATACAATTCTACGTATGCAGTTCTCAGATTACAAGGTTTTCTAACATTGGCGATTTGTCAGATTGTTGTACTAGAAGACATTTGTTCAGGCCCCATGCTCAAAATAAAAGAGATACTATAGCTACTAAAACATCTTTAACTTCATGACACTGTTTCAGTGTATGGCTCATGGCCCTGCAGTTTCCTCGCTAAATTCTCTGCCATTTAGGTGTTAAATCACCTTTTCTGTCCAGAGACTCCCCTGGCTGAGACTCCCACAACCTGCATGAAAAAATGGTTTTGTTTTTAATTAGATGTTAAAGGAACACTATAGTATCAGGAATACAAAGCTGTGTTCCTCTGCCACCTCCCCTACCCCCTGCAGCCTTGAAAGAGTTCAACTTTTTTCTTTCACTCACCTTCCAGCACTGAAGACCTTTTGCGCTGTCTCCATCTCCTCTGATGTCAGAACTGAGGGGGAACCTAATGCGCGAGTGCACACATTAGGCACAGAATCAATACTTTCCTATGAGCATTTTGAGGATGCTGGACGTCCGTCCAGTCATTTTACAGAGTCAAAATAGCAGGAAGTGCCTCTAGTGTCTTTCTAGTAGACAGCCACTAGAGCCGGGCTTAAGTTTGCAATATAAACATTGCAGTATCTCCGAAACTGCATTGTTTTACATTGCAGGGCTAAAGCAACAGGGACTTTGCACCCAGATCACTTCAATGAGATGAAGAGATACGGGTGCCTATAGTATCGCTTTAATTTGTTTTGGATGTTTTTACCTCCTGCTCTGTAAATTAAACTGTAATAATATACAGGGGACTCATGTAGGGTATAAAAGGCTAATAACAGTGCAGAAGAAAAAAATTTAATAAAAGTGTCATAAAGGAAATATAAACATTAGATTTCTCTTTACAGGAAGTGTTTATGAAGGCTGTGTAAGTCACATTCAGGGAGCTGTTGCTAGAGCTGTATAAACAAAGTGATGTAACTCCTAAATGGCAGAGAACTGAGCAGTGATACCGCAGGGGCATGATTGGTTCATTAAAGCGACACTGTCATGGCCGAGTACAGTTTTTGTTTTGTTTTTAATCCCCCTCCCGACTTCACTACATCTAATTGTCCTCCTTGTCACCCCCAAATGCCCCATATTACCTTTTTCTCTTCATTTTGTGCCTGGACCTAGGTCCTGGGCGCCGCCATCTTTGTGTGGGTAGATGAAGTCCCTGTGGGACACGTCATCTGCCTACACCAAATAGAGCTGTGAAATTCCCACACATGCCCAGTTAAACACTTGGGCATTCGCTATTGTCCGAAATGCGGACGGAAATTTCGTCTATTCATTCATTTGTCAGAACGAACAAACAAACACCAAATATCATGGGTGGGGGCCAAGGGGGCCCCCATGTCCCCTGTTTAGTTGAATAGCCCCCACTTGAGGGGGCGGGAGGGACACTATGTTCCCCCCACTAGTTAATGAATGCTTTATTTATTTTTTACAACAGTGAGCAGGTTTAGTCATGGCGCTCCTCGCAGCATAGCAATTTTTACTTAGTATTAGTAAACTTGGCTGAAAGACCAATCTTGGTCATTCAGCCTTTTGGTAGATAGCTCCCTAATTCCCATGGTATCAGGGAGCTATCTACTAAGCGGCTGCAAGATGCAGCCGCAGCACGGATCGGATCAAAATTGTATTCATTCTAATGAAATTTCGAACCGACCTAAAAGTACCTAATGTGGTCTTAACATGGATGAACAAACTGTTCTCATTCTGTTAGGACGAAATTCGGTAGTTTCGGCAGCGTTCTGTCTAAATGACAGGATGTTCGGGAATAGTGAAAGCAGGCATCGCAAGATCAGAGGAAAGGGTGAGTATTGTGGGAAAATTTCTCTGACTAACAGGAAGTGGGTCAGAGCGGGTCAAGCGTAGAAAAAATACACAAGACAAAGTAGTCCCTACTTTGTCTTATGTTTTAAAGAAAACTAGAGCAGACAGGAAGAAAAGAAGAACAGATCCCGAGAGAGTGAGAGAAGAGGAAGCGATTGGGGAAAGGTAAGTTCGGCATGACAGTGCCGCTTTAAGCTGTTTTGATGACTACAGTGTCCCTCTAAACAATGCTCATTCTTATAAATGTATGAATTATGTTAAAAGGTAATGATTATGATGTATTATTCATATTTCTTTGCTATAAGTTTGCTATGCCCAACGGTCTGGCTGAGAATCATGGGAAATGTAGTTCACAAGTATCTGAGGTGCCAAGGTTAGCCACACAGCTTTATGGCATGTGGGACAGATAATCGAGAACTTTACCCATCATCCCTTTTTGGTTTTTGACTGTCTTGATTTTGTTGAATGAACCATGTTCTCTGCTCCTTGCTAGTACTAAAGTAAATTACTTCTTTAAAAAAGGGTCAGACGCTGATTCAAATCAAAACAGGCACTTGAAGCTTTATGTTCCCTGTGTCAGTTATCCAGATTTTATTTATTTTATTCCACCCTTAAAAAAAAACAAATGTACCTTCTCAAACATGGCTGCTGCACTATCTGCTAACATACTTTACACTGTTTTTTTTTTGGTCTGTTCTCCTAGGTACGCAATGAGTTTTACAAAGACACTCAAGGTGTAATCCTGGTCTATGATGTTTGCTTGAAGGAGTCCTTCGAATCACTCGATGCCTGGCTAGCAGAGATGAAACAGGAGCTTGGCTCACAAGGAAACATAGAGAATGTGGTATTTGTCGTGTGTGCAAACAAGGTACTCGGCCGTTTAACAAAACCCTCTTACATCCTACTAAATACAGCCTGTCACTATTTTATGGTATAATGTCACTTATTATAGACAATGGCATGTCAGTAATAATTCACTTAGTAAAACAATATTCACCATGTTTGAATTCTGCAGTAGATGATGGCCCACGTCTGCAGGGTGCGGCAGATGATGGCCCACGTCTGCAGGGTGCGGCAGATGATGGCCAACGTCTGCAGGGTGCGGCAGATGATGGCCCACGTCTGCAGGGTGCGGCAGATGATGGCCCACGTCTGCAGGGTGCGGCAGATGATGGCCCACGTCTGCAGGGTGCGGCAGATGATGGCCCACGTCTGCAGGGTGCGGCAGATGATGGCCCACGTCTGCAGGTTGCGGCAGATGATGGCCCACGTCTGCAGGTTGCGGCAGATGATGGCCCACGTCTGCAGGTTGCGGCAGATGATGGCCCACGTCTGCAGGGTGCGGCAGATGATGGCCCACGTCTGCAGGGTGCGGCAGATGATGGCCCACGTCTGCAGGGTGCGGCAGATGATGGCCCGCGTCTACAGGGTGCGGCAGATGATGGCCCGCGTCTACAGGGTGCGGCAGATGATAGGCCGCGTCTGAAGGGTGCGGCAGATGATAGGCCGCGTCTGAAGGGTGCGGCAGATGATAGGCCGCGTCTGAAGGGTGCGGCAGATGATAGGCCGCGTCTGAAGGGTGCGGCAGATGATAGGCCGCGTCTGAAGGGTGCGGCAGATGATAGGCCGCGTCTGAAGGGTGCGGCAGATGATAGGCCGCGTCTGAAGGGTGCGGCAGATGATAGGCCGCGTCTGAAGGGTGCGGCAGATGATAGGCCGCGTCTGAAGGGTGCGGCAGATGATAGGCCGCGTCTGAAGGGTGCGGCAGATGATAGCCCACGTCTGAAGGGTGCGGCAGATGATAGGCTGCGTCTGAAGGGTGCGGCAGATGATAGGCCGCGTCTGAAGGGTGCGGCATATGATAGGCCGCGTCTGAAGGGTGCGGCATATGATAGGCCGCGTCTGAAGGGTGCGGCAGATGATAGGCCGCGTCTGAAGGGTGCGGCAGATGATAGGCCGCGTCTGAAGGGTGCGGCAGATGATAGGCCGCGTCTGAAGGGTGCGGCAGATGATAGGCCGCGTCTGAAGGGTGCGGCAGATGATAGGCCGCGTCTGAAGGGTGCGGCAGATGATAGGCCGCGTCTGAAGGGTGCGGCAGATGATAGGCCGCGTCTGCAGGGTGCGGCAGATGATGGCCCACGTCTGCAGGGTGCGACAGATGATGGCCCACGTCTGCAGGGTGCGGCAGATGATGGCCAACGTCTGCAGGGTGCGGCAGAAGATACTCCGCGTCTGAAGGGTGCAGCAGATGATAGGCCGCGTCTGAAGGGTGCGGCAGATGATAGGCCGCGTCTGAAGGGTGCGGCAGATGATAGGCCGCGTCTGAAGGGTGCGGCAGATGATAGGCCGCGTCTGAAGGGTGCGGCAGATGATAGGCCGCGTCTGAAGGGTGCGGCAGATGATAGGCCGCGTCTGAAGGGTGCGGCAGATGATAGGCCGCGTCTGAAGGGTGCGGCAGATGATAGGCCGCGTCTGAAGGGTGCGGCAGATGATAGGCCGCGTCTGAAGGGTGCGGCAGATGATAGGCCGCGTCTGAAGGGTGCGGCAGATGATAGGCCGCGTCTGAAGGGTGCGGCAGATGATAGGCTGCGTCTGAAGGGTGCGGCAGATGATAGGCCGCGTCTGAAGGGTGCGGCAGATGATAGGCCGCGTCTGAAGGGTGCGGCAGATGATGGCCCGCGTCTACAGGGTGCGGCAGATGATGGCCCGCGTCTACAGGGTGCGGCAGATGATAGGCCGCGTCTGAAGGGTGCGGCAGATGATAGGCCGCGTCTGAAGGGTGCGGCAGATGATAGGCCGCGTCTGCAGGGTCTGCAGCATACTGGTCCACGGCGTGCGGTAGAGGATGGCCCGCGTCTGCGGGGTGTGGCCAACGATATACGGTCACGTTTACAGTGTGGGGTAGATGGTCGTCCATAAACAGGGATTATAATTTCATGCTACAGATTAGGGAAACAGCGCGCATACACACTCTAGCTTTTCATTTTACACGGCTATTTCAAATTCTCTATCTTGGCAAACAGTAATGGGGAATTAGTCACACCATATGGCCATATCATGTTAAGCCAGGGCTCGAGTCCTGCAGGAACACGTGGAAACTGGAGCTCCCAGTTCTCTGCTCACATCGATTGTTCTGGCAGCGCACGCACGATCTGGTAGATCACGTGTTCGGGTTCGGCGGTGCCTGTGGAAGCCGGAAGTGGCTGCTGTTACGGTGAGACTGCAAGCATGAACCTACTGCCCTGTAACCCGCACGGCAATGGCCTGCTGTATGCGGGCTTCAACCAGAACCACGGTGAGAGACTGGGGGGAGGGGGTGAGAGGATGGGGAGAAACTGGGTACCGGGGATGGGGGGAACAGAGTTATCAGAGTGGATACCGGAGGAGAGATGGAATGGGTACATGATAAGTAGCCATTAGGTGGGACAGGGGATAGCAGAGAAGGTGAGATGGATAGAGTAACAGAGTGTACCCGAGAGGTAGGTATTGAATACGGAGAGGCAAGGAATGGGTAATGTGATTAGGGCTGGGAATGGTAAGATTAGCAATGGGTGATTTGATTAGGGCTGGGGATGATGGGATTAGGAATTAGTGATGCAATTGGGGCTGGGTGATGGCAATAAGAAGCATTCAAAATGTAAAATGAGTGCAAGACAAAAAAAAAACCCTCAAAGGGAAGTTGTGGCCTGTTACATAAAAACTAGTAATCCAGCACGTCTGATTCAGTGTAACAAATGATCCATTATTACCGTTTTTTCTTTCTGCTGTAGAATTGCTTCATTATTGCTCATATTAGACAATGTCTAGACATGTCTGTGTCTTTTTGTTCTATTTTGCTAAAGGTTGAAAGGGTTACTTTAACATTGAAGTAATTGCTGTCGGTTGCCTGTGTATTATAATTCTATAAAGTTGGCGTAGAACCCACTGATATTGGGATACTCTGGTGTAGTGATGTCACCATATAGTGTAAGCAAATTAACTGCTTCTTCCCTTAATAACATTAAAAGCTTCTATTTTAATTTATTTCCACTACCCTTATCTCCATTTGAGAGCATCAGTCATGTTTTCAGTGGGTTACACTTGCAGTAAGATGCACCTCTCCTGCATATCCTTGTTTGGGAAGCACAGACTTGCTTCACACCACAAGTTAAAAGTCCCCAACACTTTGTTGGCTTTGTGTAAATAAAATGTATCTGCTTTCTCCATTCTCAGAATGCCTGCCCAAAGCTGCTGCAATAAATCATTCTGGCTGTTTCTCTCCTCCCTCTGTTGTGTGCTCTCACACAAGATCTGACCTTCCTTCCTCTTGCTTTCACTTAAAGGAACACTACATCTGTTTGGTAAGTCACCTAAATTACTTTAGCTAAATAAAGCAGTTTTAGTGTATAGATCATTCCCCTGCAATTTCACTGCTCAATTCACTGTCATTTAGGAGTTAAATCACTTTGTTTCTGTTTATGCAGACCTGACCACACATCCCCTGGCTATGATTGACAGAGTCTGCATGAAAAAAAAAAAACTGGTTTCACTTTCAAACAGATGTAATTTACCTTAACCCCTTAAGGAACAAACTTCTGGAATAAAAGGGAATCATGACATGTCACACATGTCACGTGTCCTTAAGGGGTTAAATAATTGTATCTCAATCTCTAAATTGAACTTTAATTACAGGAGGCTCTTGCAGGGTCTAGCAAGCTATTAACATAGCAGGGGATAAGAAAATCTTAATTAAACAGAACTTGCAATAAAGAAAGCCTAAATAGGGCTCTCTTTACAGGAAGTGTTTATGGAAGGCTGTGCAAGTCACATGCAGGGAGGTGTGACTTGGGTTCATAAACAAAGGGATTTAACTCCTAAATGGCAGAGGATTGAGCAGTGAGGCTGCAGGGGCATGTTCTATACACCAAAACTGCTTCATTAAGCTAAAGTTGTTCAGGTGACTATAGTGTCCCTTTAAGTTAATTTCAAGCAAGAGAGACACCCAGTGGAGGGTTTCCCTGATAACAGACATGGACAGCACAGCATAGCCATCCAACAGGAGGGGGAAAGGGCTGTTTTTTAAACCTCTGATTTTAGAGAAATCTAGACATTTGCCAGCAATCCTGCTTGTACAATGCAGAGATTGCTTGAATCACCTACAATTCTACATATGTGTGCGATGAAGAGGTTAGGTGAAATTAAGAAGGCAGAGGAGGAAATAAACCATGTCCTCTGCTGTGTCAGAAACGGGTCTGGTTTATGGGCTGCTATTACAGATTGCTGCTGTTAGAAGTCATTGTCAGCATGAAGAGAAGGCGTAATAATACACATGGTCTTCTATTCACAGATTGACTGTTCCAAGCATCGCTGTGTGGATGAAAGCGAAGGGCGACTTTGGGCTGAAAGCCGAGGATTTTTATATTTTGAGACTTCTGCACAAAGTGGGGAAGGAATCAACGAGATGTTCCAGGTACACACTTTATTCGCAGCTTCTCTGCTTGAAGGATGCCATAATAAATAAATAAAAAGTCTTTATATTGGTAGCATTCATTAAAACAGTAGTGCCAGTTTTCACTATGCTTTTTTTTTTTAATTCAATTTATTTAAAGGATTACTCCAAGGATCATAGCCATTTCCACTCACTGTAGTGGTCATGGTGGCCTGACCCATCCCAACTTTATTGTAATGAGATAAATCCTTTTTTTTTTTTTTCATTTTCAATTCACATTTGCTAATATTAAAAACTACTATTTTATTTTAAATAACAATTCTGCATAATAATGATGTATTAATTTTGGCACCTAGGTTGACTGAGATTTATGGGAAATGTAGTTCCCAAATTTCTGTAGTGCTGAAAGTTAGCCACGATTGCCCTCTAGAAATCACTTTCCCTTACCCTATTTCGTTCCTTGTCTGCAATTTAATTTATGGCCATTTTAACAACTGGTTTCCAAA